>NW_020229291.1:0-250000 GCF_003227725.1 Camponotus floridanus
TATACAAGATATATGGCTACAAAGTTCTGGACAATCAAATATTTTGAAAATAAAGCATTTTAATCCTAATTTAATCAAGTAAAAATTTCGAACTATAAATTCCCAATTTTTAACATTTAAAGAAAATTGACTACAGCAATAAAGAAAGAAAAACAGAATAGATAAAGTTTTCCAGAACCCTGTAAGCAGAAATTTAATGTTATTATTTCTTAGTGCTTTTATTAACATTATCCTATTCATAAAATTATTAAACTCTTAATGAGATAAAATATTTATATTCGGACAATAAATATTATCATATCTATAGAAAATGTTTCCATAAATCTTTTTTTCTACATATTAAACATGATAAAATATGTGGAATGAGAAATTAAAAATATATAGAAAATTTGTCATAAAGATTGAATTTGTCTTATATTAGAATATGGATTTTAATCAAAGATAATAATAATAATAAATAATAATGATAAAACAATAATAATTAGAAAATAAGATAGAAAAACACTAAGAATAGCAAATCAAAATAGAAAAAATACGAGGAAAATATTTTACAGATAACGATAATGATAAAAGTAATAATCCCATTGCAAGATCCATTATAAATCTTCACCATTAATCAATTGCATGCGTTCTGACATTATTTGATCAATAAATACAAATGTATATGATAAATATTACGTGTATACACATTAATGGTTTCACATATATAAATACAAACATTTGTCAAGATAAATGGGGCTAAATATCAAGTAATAAACAAGGAAAAAATAATTAAACAAATTATTTTTATGGTCTCTTTTTTCCCAGAAACTATCAAAAAAATCTCTTAAAGAAAAAATAATTGGTCAATGTAATTGTAAGAAATTTCACAGCGACAGATCTCAATCACTATTTGTGAAAGATCTACACGCGATAAAATAAATCGTTATTATTACTTTGTCGACCCGGTTCATAAAGGGACATTTTTATTTTATCTAAACGAAGGTAATACGGTAGTACACTACAATCAGTCACGGTTTTTCTCACGTGAAATCATGCTGGAAAATTGCTGATGGTTGCTGTACGCGTCACGTTTTTACGGGTGTCATCCGCACACGATCGACGAGCGATCTCGCGTACCCCTCAGAATTCGTCTATTATTAGGATATTCGTTAATTGCGTGCGGTGTGTATTGTGTCGGGGCGTATTATGCGAAGGGCAACACCAAATATTGCGAGGAGAATAATATAGTGGGTTGTGCTCAGCAGCTGATAAATCGGTACAACCGATGCCTTTACATGATCCTGTCGACATTGCTGTCGTGTCGATAACGATGCGACAATCCGACACGCGGAATTCGAACGAACCGTGGCTGTCGCTCGCAAATTCGATGATTTAATACGACATTATAATAATTGGTGCGCCGATAATAAACGAACCAATTACCGTATGGTTGATTATATCCATGATTCTCGTCGCTTGGATATTCGTTACCATAATAACTGTGTTTATGATGCACGTACCCGTGCGCACGTTTATGTCACTAATCATAAAGGGAATATAATGCGAATTAGGGAATATAATGCGAATTACATTCTCGATGGAGGTTGCGAAATTTTATTTGCTGTACAATGCACTGTATCGTAGATTTTGCCGCATCAATAGACTGTATCGCAAACTGACTAGTATCAAATCGTCAATCGATCAATGAACTAGATTATTGAATTATATTTCCGGCGAAAAACAGTTAAAAATGAACTTAATATAGACGTTAATAAAACCTTCATTTGAATTGAATTGAATAAAATTAATACTAATTGTGTGTTAATTAAAATCTTATTTGTTCCAAATATAAATCAAATTAGAAATTCAGGTTGGTTAGATTATTAAGTATTATTATTAAATATTTAAATATTATTATTAAATATTATTTAAATATTATTATTAAATATTATTATTATTATATTATTATTAAATATTGTGCAGGCATATATATGATCCATATATATATATGGACAAGTTAAATCTGATAGCAAGAACGTATTCAAATTTAATTTTGATGCATATTAAAAACATATTTAAATTTAATTACTTTTAAATTTGACATTTGATTTTTATTTGAGTTTAATTTAATTCATATAAATAAGCAATATGAACCATATTTAAATCATATTTAACTGTTTTTCGCGGGGTTAATCTTAAAATATTAATTACGATGATCAAATGATTTTATAATGATTATTCATGTAAAATTAATGCATGTTTAAAAAGTTAATATAATTTACATAGAATGGATTCTTTAACTTTTTGTGAGGCCGTTTCTGTTTATTAAAAGAATTTTTATTAAAATTTGTATTTGCATGTTTTTCGAATCGCTAATTTCGAATTTAAAATCAATCTTTTATGGAACTTTTTATTTCTATCCAGGTTAAAATTCCAGGTTTTTTGGTTATTATTTAAATTCAAATTTTGGATTTTTCTTTTAAATGGCGGAATGAATGCAGTAAACTTTTTAATAAAAATTATTTTTGTTCAAATTAAGCTTTTGCTAGTTTTTTGGATTGCTGGAAATCTAAAGTTGAATATTTTAAATTCAAAATGGCTGACTAACAATAAGCATAATCGCGATAAATGTTTATTTTAATTTTTATTTTAAGTTACACAGTTTATATAATTTTTATTTCAACATATATAAATTGTAGAGGGTATATTGCTAAATAATACCCTATTAGAATTTTGTGGCGTTTTGTTTCGATTCCTAAAAAAAAACATATGTAATTTTAAAATTTCATACTTATTTTATATACTATTTTATTATATCCTATTTGTGTGTTTACATGTTTTGTTTACACTTGCATAGGCGGGAAAGGGACTCTAGCATTTTTACCTCAAAAATAAATAAATAAAATAAACGTTTATCTAAATTGCTTTTTTTGTAATAACTACTTTTATTCATTTAATAATTAAGGGAATATAATTAACATTTTGTTTTTAATACAAAATATTATAAACATGTGTACGTTTTTGGGATGTCTTTTTTGTTTTTAGGAAGCGATCGACTTGGGAATATATATTCGAATCTATCTGTTACGAATTAGAGTGTGTGGTTTATTTAATTTAGATAACAGTCTTGCATTCGCGATAATTGATATTTTTTCAAACTATTAATTATTAAACTTATATATATACATAAATATATTAAGATTGATATAATTATGTTGGCGATTATTATTTTACAAAAATTGAGAAACAAATTTTGAATATTTAAAGATTCAATCAAAACTAGAAAAATAATTTTTAATTATTTAAAAACTTTTAATTTTAGCAAGATTAAAAAATTGAATCTATCGAGCATAGGAAATCGATTCAACAAAAAAAATTGTTTTATTTTATTTAATGCATTCTTTTTATTTTTATGTCGAATTATTTTTATCTGTTTATTATTATTACATCTATTTAGATACATTTAAATTTCATTTTTAACAATATAATACTTCTCACATTTGAATAGTCAAACAAAATTGAAGAAATTATTTGAAAACGGAGAAATTATTTGATTAAATCAAACATATTTATAATCAATTTATTCAAATTATTCGTTTATTAAATAATATGATTCTAAATCGAAAATTAATTTCTGCAATATCGATTTCTCACAACATAATTTGAATGTTGAAATTATCGAATAATATGTTTACCCAATACTTTTATAAATCAACTTATTAATATACATATTATGGGTATATATTATAGATGCTTGGCATTATAGTGACGTATGTGGTCCTAGCTTCATCCAGTCATTGAACTTATAAATTAATAAGCTCAAACGAACAGAGAGAGATGAGAAATAAATAAATAAATAATTCTGAAAAATTTGTGCTTAATATATTTTAACCGCGTTTAGATTTTAATAAAATTATACAAGATGTGGACGATCGAATATTTTGAAAATAAAGCATCCTGATTTATTTAATCAAGTCAAACTTCGAACTTTAAATTCCCAATTCCCAATTTTTAACCCTTACAGGAACTTGACATCTGCAATAAAGAAAGAAAAACGGAATAGATAAAGTTTTCCAAGATCTTGCACGCAAAAATTTAATATTATTCTTTTCGAATGGTTTTATTAGTATTAAATCACTTGAAAATATTAAACTGTTATTAAAATATTTATTTTTTGACGATAAATATTTACAGAGAATGATACGATGAACCTATTTTTCTACATATTAAACATGATAAAATATGTGGAATGAGAAATTAAAAATATATAGAAAACTTGCCATAAAGATTGAATTTATCTTATATTAGAATATAGATTTTAAATCGAAGATAATATAATAATAATTAATAATAATAATAAAACAATAATAATCATAAAATAAGATAGAAAAACACTATAATAGAACTAATAATAGAACTAATAATAGAATAAAATAGAAAAATAATAAAATAAAAATAGAAAAAAGCGAGAAAAATATTATTACTATTAGGATAAAACGATGTAAATATCGATATCGTTGTTAGTATGTTACGTCTTACGTTCCTTCTTGCCGTATGTTTCGTGTAATATTTGTGTATAATTTCTCGTTACACAGGATAGCCCCGAACGTTCCAGCGTTAATCAAATAATGTCGGAACGCACGCAATTGATTGAAGGTGAAGATTTATAAGGATAAGATTTATAATGGATCTGGAAATAGGATTATTACTTTTATCATTATCGTTATCTAATAAAATTGTCAGTATTACAGGAATAATAGTATAAGCTCGCGTATTAATTATACAGAGTGGTTCCAAACGTTCCAGCCAGACTTTGAGATCTTATAGGAAATTTAATTTTGAACAAAAAATTTCCTATAAACATGGATCGAAAGATGCTTCCTTAAGAAGTTATCGCTCAAAAACCTCTAATGAAGGAAGAGCAAAAGGTGAAAAGGAAATGAAATAAAAAGAAAATGAAACTAAATAAATTTCTTGAAAAAACGATAAAAATAAAAAATAAAAATATTTTTCTTTTATGAAAATAAAATAATTTTTTTTTAACTAACTTTTATTTTATTTTCATAAAAGAAAAAGATTTTTATTTTTTATTTTTATCGTTTTTTTCAAAAAATTCATTTAGCTTCATTTTCTTTTTATTTCATTTTTTTTCTCACCTGTTCCTCTTCCTTCATCAGAGGTTTTTGAGCGATAACTTCTTAAGGAGGCATTTTTCGACTGATGTTTATCGGAAATTTTTTGTTCAGAATTAAATTTCCTATACGATCTCAAAGTCTGGCTGGAACGTTCGGGGCCACTCTGTATAATTAATACGCGAGCTTATACTATTATTCCTGTAATACTGACAATTTTATTAGATAACGATAATGAAAAAAGTAATAATCCTATTTCCAGATCCATTATAAATCTTCACCTTCAATCAATTGCGTGCGTTCCGACATTATTTGATTAATAAATACAAATGTATATCATGGTGTACATGATAAATATTATGCGTAATGGTTTTACATATATAAATACAAATATTTATTAAGATAGATGAGATTAAATGTCAAATAATAAATAAGAAAAAAATTATTAAACAAATTTTTATCATCTCTTTTGTTCTCATAAACTGCCAAAAAATCTCTTAAAGAAAAAATAATTATTAACGTAATTGTAAGAAATTTCACAGCGACAGATCTCAACCACTATTTAAAAGATCTACACGCGATAAAATAAATCATTATTATTACTTTATCTATTCCATTTATATTATTCCATTTATAAAGGGACTCTTTTATTTTATCCAAGCGAAAGCAATACAGTAGCCTACTGTGGTGACGACCACGATTTTTATATGAAACCATGCTGAAAAATTGTCGATGGTTGCTGTACGCGTCGCGTTTTTACGGTTGTCATCCACACACGATCGACGAGCGATCTCGCGTACCCCTCAGATTTCGTCTATTATTAGCATATTCGCTAATTGCGTGCGGTGTGTATTGTGTCGGGACATATTATGCGAAGGGCAGCACCAGCTATTGCAAGGGGAATAACATAATGGCTTGTGCTCTGCAGCTGATAAATCGGTACAACCGATACGTTTACATGATCGTGACGACGTTGCTCTCTTGCATCCGACACGCGGAATTCGAACGAGCCGTGGTTGTCGCTCGCAAATTCGATGATTTAATACGACATTATAATAATTGGTGCACCGATAATAAACGAACGAATAACTGTACGCAATGGTTGATTATATCAGGGATTTTTGTCTCTTGGACATCCATTGCCATAGCAGTAGCATTTGCTGTGCCTGGAGTAGTGCCTTTGTATATATTTGCGATACAAATCACAATGCGAATTACATTCTCGATGGAGGTTGCGAAATTTTATTTCCTGTACGATGCATTGTGTCGCAGATTTTGCCGCATCAATGGACTGTATCGCAAACTGACTGGTATCAAATCATCAATCGATCAACGAATTAGATTACTGATTTAAGTCAATCTTAAAATATTGCTTACAATGATCAAATACTGATTTTATAATAATTATTGCTATGTAAAATTAATGCATGTTTAAAAAGCTAGTATAATATCTAGATAGAATGGATTCTTTAATTTCTTGTGGGACCGTTTCTTTTTGTTAAAAGAATTCTTATTAAAATTTGTATTTGTATGTTTTTCGGGTCGCTAATTACGAATTTGAAATTAATCTTCAAAAATTTTAAATAATAGTTAATGTGGCAGATTATATTTATGAAACATTTTATTTGTGCTCAAGTTAAACTACAGTTTTTTGGTTACTATTTAAATTCAAATTTTGAATTTTCTTTTAAAGGGATTAATGCAATAAACTGTTTAATAAAATTTGTTTATAAAAATTACTTTTGTTCAAATTAAGCCTAATTTTTTTGGATTGCTGGAAATCTGAAGAAAAATATTATAAATTCAGAATGACCGACTAAGCAGGATAAAGTGTAGTAAATATTTATTTATATTACATAGCATCGATAATTTTCATTTCGACATATATTGTAGAAAATATATTCTTAAGTATTAATACTCTATTTAAATTTCGTGGCTATATTTCCTGAAATATGCAATTTTGAAATTTTATACTTAATTTCGTTATATCTTATTTACCTATTGTATTTATATGTGGTGAAAGTGGTTTCACCTCATTCTTAAAAAAAATTTAATCATTGACCTAAATTGCTTTTTTGCAAAAAGAAATGCTTATTTCCACATTTTTATATCAAGTTTTTTCAGTATAATAATAATCAAAATTTTTTTAACATTAAGTTTTGAAAAATTTTCTATAAATTACATATTATATAATATGATATGCTTAGAATTTCTTTAAACTTTTAGTTCTATAATTTTACTTAAAAATTTTATATTTTAATTAATTAAAATATTTTTTGAAAAAGTAAAAGTAATAACTTCTGATAGTATAAATTATATCAATATAAGTATCTAATAATTATATCAATATGTATAAGTTTTTAGTAAATGTGACGAAAATATTAAAAAAAAAACAAGAAAGAAAAGGTGGTACATGTATCCGAATTTTGCTCCGCAAAGAGTTAAACAATTTCATTGTAATATTATTCTTGTAATATAATTTTAATAATGTGTTGAACTTTTTTCACATAGGAATGGGTGTCGGCATCTATATCGCATCTGCAATGCACATTAATCGTCTTACAATCTCGAATCTTCAACAGTTGCACAGCTGTTTAATGGATGCAACACATCATTTGAATTCTTATTATAGTCCGCAGTTATTTTTTTGGATCATATGCATGGAAATAGACATTGCAACGTTTATCTTCCTCAATTTATATGAAATAGTAATCGCCATGACTTGCATTCAATTTATTATAATGTTATATTTTATACTACAATTTATCTCTATTTGTTACATTTGTCAAGTAACATGTTATCAAGTACGTATATTTGATGGTCTCCTTGACGAGCGAAATGATTGTTTTAATACCAATTTTAATAAAATATTTTAGGCAAACGCATTGGCCGTATTTTTAACGAAAACTTCCGTATTCAAACAAACCGAATTTTCAAGTGTGAGTAATTATTTTAATGCATCTCTTTCTCAAATCGTCTTTACTGTTTAGTAAAGACAAATTTTTAACTACTTTTAATCATTTAATAATTAGTATAATTAATATTTTGTTCTTAATACAAAATATTATAAACATGTGTACATTTTTGTGGATATTTTTTGTTTTTTAGGAAGCGATCGACTTGGGAATACGTATTCGAATATATCCATTACGCATTAGAGTCTGTGGTTTATTTAATTTAGATAACAGTCTTGCATACTCGGTAATCGATATTTTTATAATCTATTAATTACTAAACTTATATACATATATAAACATATTAAGACTAATATAATTTTGTTGGCAATTCATATGTTACAAAAAATTGAGAAATCAAATTTCGATTACTTAAAGGCTCAATCAGAACTAGAAAAATGATTTTTAATTATTTAAAAATTTTTAATTTCATCAAAATTAAAAAACTGAATCTATTGAGCATAAGAAATTGATTCAACAAAAAAAATTGTTTTATTTTATTTAATGCATTCTTTTTGTTTTTACATCAAATTACTTTTATCTGTTTATTATTGTTACATTGTTCTGTTCATATATAATTAAAATTTATTTTTAATAGTACAATACCCAAAACAACATTTAAATCTTCAAATAAAATTGAGAAAATTATCAAATGGAAAGATTAAGTTTCTTAAATCAAATTTTATAATTTATTCAAATTATTCGTTTACTTAAATAATGTGATTATAAATCAAAAATTAATTTCTGCAATATCGATTTCTTGAAATATATAGTTTGAATATCAATTTTCGAGTAATGTGATATTAGCCAATGTTTTTTTAAATCTACTTATTAATATTTATATATTATTATATAGGTGTTTGGTATTATATTGACATATGTGGTCCTAGCTTTGTCTATTCATTGAACTTGGATGATAAGCTAAACGAACAAATACGAGAAATAAATAAATAAATAATTCCGGAGAATCTGTGCTTAATATTCAGAATTCGGACTGTGCTTTGATTTTATTGAAATTATACAAGATATATGGCTCCAAAGTCCTGGACGACCTAATATTTTGGTAAATAAAGCATTTTAACTCTAATTTAATCAAGTCAAATTTCGATCTTTAAATTCCCAAATTTTTAACATTTAAAGAAAATTGACTACAGCAATAAAGAAAGAAAAACAGAATAGATAAAGTTTTCCAGAACCCTGTAAGCAGAAATTTAATGTTATTATTTCTTAATGCTTTTATTAACATTATCCTATTCATAAAATTATTAAACTCTTAATGAGATAAAATATTTATATTCGGACAATAAATATTATCATATCTATAGAAAATGTTACAATAAATCTTTTTTTCTACATATTAAACATGATGAAATATGTGGAATGAGAAATTAAAAATATATAAAAATTTGTCATAAAGATTGAATTTGTCTTATATTAGAATATGGATTTTAATCAAAGATGATAATAATAATAAATAATAATAATAAAACAATAATAATTAGAAAATAAGATAGAAAAACACTAAGAATAGGAAATAAAAATAGAAAAAATACGAGGAAAATATTTTACAGATAACGATAATGATAAAAGTAATAATCCCATTGCAAGATCCATTATAAATCTTTCCCATCAATCAATTGTATGCGTTCTGACATTATTTGATCAATAAATACAAATGTATATGATAAATATTACGTGTATACACATTAATGGTTTCACAAATATAAATAAAAACATTTGTCAAGACAAATGGGGCTAAATATCAAGTAATAAACAAGGAAAAAATAATTAAACAAATTACTTTTATGATCTCTTTTTTCCCAGAAACTATCAAAAAAATCTCTTAAAGAAAAAATAATGGTCAATGTAATTGTAAGAAATTTCACAGCGACAGATCTCAATCACTATTTGTGAAAGATCTACACGCGATAAAATAAATCGTTATTATTACTTTGTCGACCCGGTTCATAAAGGGACATTTTTATTTTATCTAAGCGAAGGTAATACGGTAGCACACTATGACGACAATCAGTCACGGTTTTTCTCACGTGAAATCATGCTGGAAAATTGCCGATGGTTGCTGTACGCGTCGCGTTTTTACGGGTGTCATCCGCACACGATCGACGAGCGATCTCGCGTACCCCTCAGATTTCGTCTATTATTAGCATATTCGCTAATCGCGTGCGGTGTATATTGCGTCTGGACATATTATGCGAAAGGCGCCATGAACTATTGCGAGGAGGATAACATAGTGGGTTGTGCTCAGCAGCTGATGAATCGGTACAATCGATGCCTTTACATGATCCTGTCGACGTTGCTGTCGTGCATCCGACACGCGGAATTCGAACGAGCTGTGGCTGTCGCTCGCAAATTTGATGATTTAATACGACATTATAATAATTGGTGCATCGATAATAAACGAACAAATTACTGTGCACAATGGTTGATTATATCATTGATTTTCGTCTCTTGGATATACATTTACATATTAGTAGTATTTGCTAGGACTCCACTATCTTTGTACGCGTTTGCGTTACAACTCGTAATGCGAATTACATTCTCGATGGAGGTTGCGAAATTTTATTTCCTGTACGATGCATTGCGTCGCAGATTTTGCCGCATCAATGGATTGTGTCGTAAACTGAATGGTATCGAGTCATGAATCGATCAACGAATTAGATTACTGAATTAATATTAAATAAATTAAATAAATAAATACATAAATAAATAAATGAATTATTAAATAAGTTATTAAATAAATAAATTAATTAAATAGATTATTAAATAAATAAATAAATTATTAAATAAAGAAATAAATTAAATTAATATTAAATTAATAAGTTAATCTTAAAATATTGCTTACAATGATCAAATATTGATTTTATAATAATTATACAGGTCTGCAAAAAAGGGAATGAAAGTTTCTTTTTAAGACGCAATAGTAATTTTTGACGTAATTTTGTGCGCTGAATCCGAATCTGGCCGCCGAATTTGCGTAGCACGTCAGGTTTTTGAGTTATTTGTAATTGAATAGCCGAAAATCGATATTTTGGCCAATTTCATGAATTTATTGTGAGTAAACCAAATTTTTTGAAATATTTCTGTCAATGGCATCGTATAGTACTCACTTTCATCTTTCGAATCCACTTTCGATTACCGCCGCACGATTTTTTTTCGCTCAGATATACAAGTTATAAGACTGGTCATTTAATAAGCCATTCTAAATCAACCGTACCACCTCTCTATCTCACTACGAATTAAAATTAGGGTAAAAATATACATTTTTAAATACCTTCTGTCACCTTTTGAAATAAAAAATGGCGCATCCACTATGACGAATAGAATCACAATAAAAAGGCATAAAATTTAAACAAATTTATCAAAATGTGTAACAACTGTATTAGACATTTCTTTACAATATTTTTTTGACCAACCGAACCTGACATGTGTCAGTCTTTTCAAATTTCAAGATCATGGATCTACCATATTGATGTCTATATAAATTTTCTTCAACGTAAATTTTCTTACAACGTCACACTTATATATCTCAGCGAAAAAAAATCGTGCAACGGTAATCGAAGATGGATTTGAAAAGCGAAAGTGAGTATTATATGATACCATTGGCAGAAATATTTCAAAAAATTTGATTTCCTCGCAATAAATTCATGAAATTGGCCAAAAAAGCGATTTTTGAGCCATTCAATAACAAATTACTCAAAAACATGACGTGCTACGCAAATTCGGCGACCAGATTCGAATTTAGCTCACAAAATTATGTCGGAAATCACTATTGCATCTTTAAAAAAAAAATCTCGCAGGCCTATGTAATTATTCATGTAAAATTAATGCATGTTTAAAAAGCTAGTATGATATCTAGATAGAATGGATTCTTTAACTTTTTGTGGGGCCGTTTCTATTTGTTAAAAGAATTCTTATTAAAATTTGTATTTGTATGTTTTTTGAGTCGCTAATTACGAATTTGAAATTAATCTTCAAAAATTTCGAAAAATAATTAATATAACAAATTATTTATGAACTTTTTTATTTTTGCTCAAGTTAAACTTCAGTTTTTTTGGTTACTATTTAAATTCAAATTTTGAATTTTCTTTTGAATGGATTAATGCAGTAATCTGTTTAATAAAATCTGTTTACAAAAATTATTTTCGTTCAAATTAAGCCTAATTTTTTGGATTGCTGGAAATCTGAAGTTGAATATTATAAATTCAAAATGGCCGACTAAGCAGGATAAATTGTAGTAAATATTTATTTTCAGTTATCGATTTTTATTTCGACATATATTGTAGAAGGTATATTCCTAAATAATATTCTATTATATTTTGAGGCTTTATTTCCGTTCCTGAAATATGCAATTTCATACTTATTTTCGTTATATCTTATTTACATATTGTATTTATATTTGCTCTTTAAATAAATGGGGCAAGTATTTCCGCTTCACCTCTAAAAAAAACTTAAACATTTAATTACTAACACTTAATATCTAAATTGCTTTTTTACAAATAAGAAATACATGCTTATTTACTTTTATATCAACATCAGTTTTCAGTATATCAATAATCAAATTTGTTTTCAAACATTAAATTTTAATTTTCATTATATATTATATATTAAGATATGCTTAGTATTTCTTTAAATTTTTAGTTGTTTAATTTTATTTACAAATTTTACTTTAATTAATTAAAATATATTTTGAAAAAGTAAAATTTAGTAACTTTTGACAAGTATAAGTTATCTCAATATGTATAAGTTTTTAGCTAAATGTGACGGAAATATTTAAAAAAAAGAACAAGAAAGAAAAGGTGGAACTTATCCCAATTTCGCTCCGCAAAGGGTTAAACAATTTCATCGTATTATTCTTGTAATATAATTTTAATAATAAACTTTTTTCACATAGGAATCGATATCGCATCTGCAATTCATATTAAACGTCTTACAATTTCGAATCTTCAACAACTGCACAGCTGTTTGATGAATGCAACACATCATTTGAATTCTTATTATAGTCTGCAGTTATTTTTTTGGATCGTGTGCATGGGAATGGACATCATAACGTATATTTTCCTTATTTTATATGAAATAAGAATCATCATGCTTTGCATCCAATGTACTATATTGTTATATTTTATACTTCAACTTATCTCTATTTGTCGCATTTGTCAAGTAACATGCGATCAGGTACGTATATTTGATGTTCTCTCTGACGTGCGAAATGATTGTTTTAATGCCAATTTTAATAAAATATTTTAGGCAAACGCATTGGCCGATACGATATTTTTAACGAAAACTCCTGCATTCAAACAAACCGAATTTTCAAGTGTGAGTAATTACTCATTATTTTAATGCATCTTTTTCTTAAATCGCCTTTACTGTGTATTAAAGATAAATTTTTAGCTACTTTTATTCAATTAATAATTAAGAGAGTATAATAATTTTCTCTTAATATAAAATATTATAAATATGTGTACATTTTCGCAATGTTTTTTTGTTTTTAGGAAAGAATTGATTTGGGAATACGTATTCGAATCTATCCGTTACGCATTAGAGTCTGTGGTTTATTTAATTTAGATAACAGTTTTGCATTCTCGGTAATTGATATTTTTATAATCTATAATATATAATTTTATATATATAATTTTATATATTTTATATATATTATATAATATATAATTTTATAATCTATAACCTATAATCTATCTATAGTTACTAAATCTATAATATATAATTTTATATATATAATTTTATATATTTTATATATATTATATAATATATAATTTTATAATCTATAATCTATCTATAATTGCTAAACTATATAAATATATTAAGACTATTATAATTATGTTGGCAATTCATATTTTACAAAAAATTGAGAAATCAAATTTCGACTATTTAAAGGCTCAACCAGAACTAGAAAGATGATTTTTAATTTTTTTAAATTTTATCAAGATTAAAAAATTGAATCTATCGAGCATAGGAAATTGATTCAACAAAAATAATGATCTTATTTTATTGAATGCAGTTTTTTGTTTTTACAACAAATTATTTTCATTTGTTTATTATTGTTACATTGTTCTGTTTATATGTAATTAAAATGTATTTCTAAGAGTACAACATCCAAAACATTATTTAAATCTTCACATAAAATTGTGGAAATTATTAAATGAAAAGATTAAGTTTGTTAAATCAAATTTTGTAATCAATTTATTCAAATTATTCGTTTACTTAAATAATGTGGTTAAATCGAAAATTAATTTCTACAATATTGCTTTCTTGAAATATAATTTGAATATTAATTTTCGAATAATGTAATATTATCCAATGTTTTTATATATTTACTTTTAATATTTATATACTTTTATATAGATTTTTGGTATGATACTGACATATGTGGTCCTAGCTTCGTCTATTCATTGAACTTGGATGATAAGCTAAACGAACAAATACGAGAAATAAATAAATAAATAATTCCGAAAAATCTGTGCTTAATATTCAGAATTGCGACTGTGTCTTGATTTTAATAAAATTATACAAGATATATGGCTCCAAAGTCCTGGACGACCTAATATTTTGGTAAATAAAGCATTTTAACTCTAATTTAATCAAGTCAAATTTCGATCTTTAAATTCCCAAATTTTTAACATCTACAGAAACTTGACAACAGCAATAAAGAAAGAAGAACAGAATAGATAAAGTTTTCCAGGATCCTGTAAGCAGAAATTTAATATTATTATTTCTTAATGCTTTTATTAACATTAAATTATTCATTAAATTATTAAACTGCTAATAAGATAAAATATTTATATTTGAACAAATAAATATTATCATATCTATAGAAAATGTTATGATAAATCTTTTTTTCTACATATTAAACATGATAAAATATATAGAATGTAAAGTGTTAAAATTAAAAATATATGAAAAACTTACCATGCAGTAGATTATATGTAAAAATATTACCAATTGATTGGCCTCCAAAAAAATAAAAGTTAGATATTGCTGATATTGCTAAAAGAGGGCTTGCTAATATACAATGAAATCTCTTAATATTTTTTGAGGATAAATACATATTCTGTATTTTATGATATTGTTTGCTTTTGCCAATTGATATCCCTATACTTTCGATCGTTATTCCAATAAAATTTAATAATGACCAGATAAAAATACTTATTTGTATTCCATGCCATATAAGAACAAAAGCAAAACATAAAAATGATGCAAACAATTTTCCAAAGCACCCATTTGACTTTTGTAAAGGGATATAAATATATCTGAAAGAAATAAAGATCAATTTATTATAATAATTAAACTCTTTTATAAAATAGACATATAAGATAGAATCTTATCGATTATATATGTTAATATTAATAAGTATAAATAATTAATAAAATAAAGTACGTCTGACAAATAAGTTGAGACATAAGATCTTAATTACATATTTACTTTATAAGAAATTTGTATAGTCCTCTATCAAAATATTTCCACATGTCGGAATATAAATGAATCCTAGCTATACATTTAGGTGGCAGTGGTGCTTTTACATCATCTAAATTACATAAAGTTTTGGAAATCCCATAGATTACAACATATTTGTTCAGAAAGAACTGCCCCATGCAATATCCCAATCCATACAATGCCCAAGGATTTAAATTTTGCGCAACCTGTAAGAGAAACAAATAAAACATACACTTGCGCAAATATAATATATACAGGGTGTCTCAAAAGTCCCGGACCGGTCGAATATTTCATGCACTTTAAAAAGAAATTTTTCAGACAAAAGTTGTATGGCTTGAAGGGGACCATCAGATGGCAATCAGGTGGCAATGATTTGACATGGGAGAGTCATTTGAAAGTTACATGAAGATTACTGTCAATTTCTTTAAAAAATGGAAATGGAATTCCTATTTTTTATTATATATTCGTGTAGCTTATTTCGAAAACTTTCCAAACACTAATTAAATATTTCTTCATTGAGTACTTTTCCAGTTATGAGGCTTGAAACCATTTCTTAATTTTACATAAATCGTAAAATATCTTGTAAAATACTCATTTTTCGATTATCTTACCTTAATAATTTTATGTACAAAATAATGAGAGGAATCAATTGGTGTAAAGAAAAAACAGTTGTTTTTAAGAAAAAATATGTAATTTGCAATTAACAATTACATATTTTTTTAAAAACAACTATGTGTTTTCTTTACGCCAATTGATTCCTCTCATTATTTTGTACATAAAATTATTAAGGTAAGATAATCGAAAAATGAATATTTTACTAGATATTTTATGGTTTATGCAAAATTAAGAAATGATTTCAAGCCTCATAACTCGAAAAGTATTTCATGGAAAAATAATTTATTATAGTGTTTTGGAAAGCTCTCAAGATAAGTTACAAGAATATGTAATAAAAAATAGGGAGTTCCGTTTAAGAAATTGACGATGATCTTCACATCAATCGAATGATCTTTCACGACTTTCAAATGACTCTCCCATGTCAAATTATTGCCACTATCTGATGGTCTCCTTCAAGCCATACAACTTTTGTCTGAAACATTTCTTTTTAAAGTGCATAATTTATGAAATATTCGACCGGACCGGGACTTTTGGGACACCCTGTATATACATGTATATACATGTATATACATGTATATACATATTTATATGTATATACATGTATATACATATTTATGCGTGAATAAATTATTACCTGAGGATGGTATTGTATAGCATTTACGTAAATAAAGTGTAGCAAAAATTCAGTGAAATATAACCAGAATATATATCTAATTAAATTTAGCACAAAAGCTTGTAATTTTTGGCAATTCCAATATCGATGCTGTTGATTAATCTAAAAATTTATTATTTTATAAACTTGTTATCAACATTATTTTCTATGATATTCATTATTTTAAAGTTTAATACGATTGTAAAAATCATACATACAGATTCAACAAACTCTTGATACAAAATAAGTGGCCCTGAAAATAATGTGGGCAAGTATAAACAATATGCTAGCCTCTCGATAAAGCTGTTTGAGTGGAGAACTTTCTTGTCAATGCTATCCATATTGTGACTGATGCTTCTTAAGTGTATCCAACACATTGTAAGCGTCAAAATATAATGCTGCTCATCGTCGAGGCCTAGCAAACTTTGAAAAGTACCATTTGGTATTTTTAATATATGTATCACAAACAGGAAGGAAACATGTATCAACCATGCTGCGTGCTTACTGCATTTATATGTTATTATGTGTAAGAAACTAGGTTGCAATAGTATACACAGTGCACTTAACGAACCCATATAATAATACAGAAAAGCTGTAGACGACAAGATATACCAAGAACACAAAATCTGCAAAATTTCCAAAATTTCTCCGTCATTTCCCTAAATCAGGCATAATTATTTCAACAAGTTACCTTGGAAATATAAGTGTATTACCATGATGTTACAATTGACTTTAATAATCTGACTGAAGAAATGATGGATGAAAATGCATGGTATTAGTCTGTTTATCAAGGCAAGCCATACACCCCACTCTTGATCAGAGATATCTCGTTTTCTTCCAATCCAACTCCATCCTCTGTCGAAATCATTGTACGCATCATAATAATCATCAAAATCTGAAAGTACAAGTTGCATGAAAATTTAATATTATTAAAATATAATTAAAAATATAATAAAATATGACAAAAATATAATAAATGTAATAAAAATATAATAAAATATAATAAAAATATAATAAAAATATAATTAAAAATATAATACATTATATATAATAAAATATAATAAAAATATAATAAAAATATAATAAAAATATAATGAAAAATATAATAAAATAGGATTATAAAATTGCATTAATTAGACTTTTTATGTCTTACAGTTATTCGATAAATAAAACTCGTATGCAGAATAAGAAATGGCACAGGACCATGCAAGGAAATAAAAATAGCTCTCATAATTGTTATTATATTTCATAGCAGTTGGTAAATTAATTATGTAAGGAAAAGAAAGATTCGTTTGGTATGCATTTTCCGTAAGTTCGTCCTGTGTTTTTGTTTCTTTGCCTCCACATGCGTCTGTTTATCAGCGTCAGTTTCACCAACTTGGTAATCCTGAAACTCTGAAATAGCCTGGGTTACGTTCAAAAACTTACTCCCAGGACAATCGTTCGATTGACCAATCAAAGGAGAAAGAATTTTTTTTTTCCTTTATCCTGATTGGTCGATCGAAAATGACTCTACTTTAAGGGAATAAATTTTAGATCGCACGGGACGATTGGACGTAAACAGAACGAAATTGATAGCAAATTCGCAAATTTATAGGTCTGGGGCTCAATTACACCTTCTGAAAAATATATCTGAAATTTTTCATTCCTCGAGATTTATGACACTTTTAAATGAAATAAGTTGATCAAAGTGCGATCAAAAATAAAAAATATGAGAAAATCTGAGATTTTTTTAAAAAAACTCAAAATTAGGATTCAAACTTCGAATTAGGGATTGCAAGAAATTCATATTTAGAATCAAAATAAATTTAAAATTTTTAAATCAAACAGGATTTATTTCATATTTATGTTAATTAGAATTCAAAATCTATTTTTAATCAAATATTCGTACATGGGAAATTGGGTTCGATTGTTCTTGGGGAAAATTTGCTTCAAAAAATGTTATTAGTTGCAACTTTAAACTCAATTTATATCAATATCTCTTCCATGTTAATATCTGGTTTTACTAAAAAATAATTAAAATTATATTCCTTATATCATATATAATAATATAAGAAATTAAATTTAATATAAATTAATATAATATAATTTAAATATATAAAAAGTATGATTTACAAGAATTCTTAGATTATTACAGCACATAAATTTTATATACAGAGTGTCCCAAAAGTTCCAGACCGGTCGAATATTTTATAAACTATGCACTTTAGAAAGAAATGTTTCAGAAAAAAGTTGTATGGCTTGAAAGGGGCCATAAGATGGTGTCATTACTTTGACCTTGAAAAGTCGTTTGAAGATCATGTAAACATCATTTTCAATATTTTAAATGGAACTATTTATTTTTTTATTGAACATTCTGGTAGCTTACGTCGAGAGCTTTCCAAAACACTCTAATTAAGTTTTCATTAAATATCTTCCGAGTTACGAGGCTTGAAATAATTTATAATTTTACATATACCATAAAATATCTTATAAAATAATCATTTTTCGATTATTTTATCTTAATACTTTTATGTACAAAATAAGGAGAGTAATCATTTGATATAAAGAAAACAAATAAATGTTTTGAAAAAAAAAATGTAATTCGCAATTAACAATTACATCTTTTTTCTTAAAAATAACTATGTGTTTTTTTTTACACCAATTGATTCCTCTCAATATTTTGTACATAAAAAATATTAAGATAAGATAATCGAAAAATGAATATTTTACAAGATATTTTACAGTATATGTAAAATTAAGAAATGATTTCAAGTCTCATAACTCGGAAAGTACTTAATGTAAACTAACTTAATTATAGTGTTTTGGAAACCTCTCGACGTAAGCTACCAGAATATTCAATAAAAAATAAATAGTTCCATTTAAAAAATTGAAAATAACCTTTACATGATCAAACGACTTTTCAGGGTCAAAGTAATGACACCATCTTATAGCCCCTTTGAAGCCATACAACTTTTTTCTGAAACATTTCTTTCTAAAGTACATAGTTTATAAAATATTCGACCGGGACTTTTGGGACACTCTGTATATAATTTATATATAATTTATATATAATTTTATATATAATTTTATAAAATTTATATTATATATATAATAATTTTATAAAATTATATATATATATTTTATATATAATATAAATTTTATATATAATATAATTATATATATATATATATATATATATATACATATATAAATATATAATTCATGTAAAAATTTTACTTTTATATAATTAAAGTTTTTAACTTGTCATTGCATTCATTTCGAATGATCAAATCACCTATTTATTTTTACAATATATATTAAAATAATAGTTAATTAAATAATCGATAATGATAAAATATAATCGATTATTTAAAGAAACACGCGCATAATTATTGTAATTAAGATACAACTGGAATGTCAAAAATCAGACTTTTCAAATAAAAGATAAAAAATTTTGTATTATTGTATTATCGTTATTAAAAACTTGTTGCTAATATAAGAGAAACGAAAGAGGAAGAGAGAAAGAGAGAATCAACTATGAAATTATGCTCAACAAATTCTGTTGCAACTAAATTCTAATTCTGTTTTGAAGTCTTAATTTGAGATATGTTTCACTATTTTTCGCTGATGTGCAAAGTGTGCAAAAGCCATATAAAAATGAGAAATGTTTTGTACAATGCCATTGTAACCATTATCACAAAACAAATTTCACTTGAACAAAATATATATGTTACAAATCAATTTATATCAGAACTGCATTTGCATCACGATTTATACATGCGCAAAGTATCACAATCCATCACACATGATAGTTCAGTTTCAACAATCAAAATTGCACTTCAGTATTACACATGATGACAGGTGTATGACAGAAATCAATAATTAATGATGTATTCATAAAATCTTATCAAATCTTCATAAAGCCACCTTTTACCACAATTTAGTTCCGTACACATAGCCATTTATTGTAGTTTGTTTATTATACTTGCACTAATATTAAACGTGCTTATTAAACTTTGTAAAATCGCATTATGACTTTATATTATTCTTCTAATTTTTTTTATATCCTTTAAATTAGTCGCGGTCGCTTTAACATGTAAATCACTTCCAATTCAAGTGATTTGCATATTGATCATTTCGAACAAGAATTTACTTTTGCTCTAGTACGTTTCGTCAGGTACGAAACATCTTGTAATTATCAGCTAGGTGGTATCGCTTTGGCAGTTTGTCCGAATCCTAAGTTAGGCCTAGTACCGAACCATGACATTTTCCATTCTAAAGTCTCTTGAAGTAGACGTTCCTCTTCTGGCGAAAAGTGCAATAATGTCGCCACTGCCCTCGTTAAATGGAGAGCCTTAAAAAGTTAATATTACATTGTTTATTTATTATCGAAATGGAATGTAAATTTAAATCAAAATAAATGTGCACCTCGTATTCTCTACTAGTGAGGAATTTGATGAGAACATGCTTGAGATATTTAAAATTAACGTCATCTTCTCTCGAATTATTATGCTTGGCAGTGACGGTTTTAGATGAACTCGGGTTGAGAATGGCGGCAGAAGCTTCAGCATCACTATCCAACGACGAGGACGGAATTTTCAACTCGCGTTGAAGTGTTTTTTTCATATCGGCTAACCGTTGCTGCAAAACTTTGATTGTCTAAAAATGAGGAAAAAAATTAATATAATTAAATTGTATGATTTATTTAGATAGTTGATAGAGTGATTTGTGTGTGTGTGTGTGTGCTAATGCATGTGTACAGGGTGTTTCAGACCACCCGTACCATTCATTTAAAAACTAGAGAAGTGGTTATTTTGAAAAAGTAAAAACAATTTCTTTATAAATCGAGTGCGCATTTTTTTTAAATGGAACTCCCTATTTTTCATTGCATATTCTTGTAGCTTACCTCGGGAGCTTTCCAAAACACTATAATAAATTATTTTTCCATGAAATACTTTTCGAGTTATGAGGCTTGAATTATTTCTTAATTTTACATCAACCATAAAATATCTTGTAAAATATTCATTTTTCGATTATCTTACCTTAATACTTTTATGTACAAAATAATGAGAAGAATCAATTGGTGTAAAGAAAACACATAGTTGTTTCTAAGAAAAAATATGTAATTTGCAATTAACAATTCCATACTTTTTCTTAAAAACAACTGTATGTTTTCTTTACACCAATTGATTCCTCTCATTATTTTGTACATAAAAGTATTAAAGTAAGATAATCGAAAAATGAATATTTCACAATATATTTTATAGTTTATGTAAAATTAAGAAATGATTTCAAGCCTCATAACTCGAAAAATACTTCATGAAAAAATAATTTATTATAGTGTTTTGGAAAGCTCTCGAGATAAGCTACAAGAATATGCAATGAAAAATAGGGGGTTCCATTAAAAAAAATGCACTTCCGGTCTGAATCGCTCTATTCCGGCCGGAACCAGAAGTTGAAAATATCACCATTCGATAGAACGCACCCGATTTATAAAGAAAATGTTTTTACTTTTTTGAAATAACCACTTCTCTCATTTTTAAATGGGTGATACAGGTAGTCTGGAACACCCAGTATATAGAGTGTCCCAAATTTAATCAGCTGTTAACAGCAAATTCCTGAGATCATTTGGAAACGAAAATTCTAATACCAAAATGTTGAGGAAGATGTAGTTTCAACGTTACAAAAATACTTAAGTCTGGGACACCCTGTATAAGCAAATTATGCGCACATATATAAATAAATGGAACAAATATTAATCATGCAACAATCAAGTTATTTTGAATATAATCGCTTAATAATTGTGTCGCACATATTCTGCTCAAGTCAAATTGAAATCTTCCTCTACCTTATTTTTCTCGCTTAATTGTTCTTCCAGATCTAACAAATTGCTTTTGAGTATTCTTTCGTTTCTCTCCATCTTCTCTCTGTTACGTTCTGCTTCTTCCAATTTTGCAACTTTCTGCTCGAATTGTTTCAATGTAACCGCTGCTTGCTCTACTTCCTTCGCTTTACCGACTAGATGATCCTCCAAATTCTCTACTCTATTCTGCAGCTCCATGTTCTCGATCTCCTGCTGCCGATTCTCCTGCTTCACAATTTCTATATCCTGAGATACCTGGGCGTTCCTCAGCAAAGCAGCATCCTTCTCATCCTTTTCCCTCTCGAAGGAAATTTGCAGTTCCGCTGCAGTTGATCGTTCGGATTCGAGAATTTCTTGCAGACACGCCAGTTCTAGACGTAAAGAAGAATTACTCGATTGCTCCTTTTCCAAAGACAATCGAAGATTTGCTAATTCGTTAGTAACAGCACTAAGCTTGCTCGTCGTATTCTCGAGGTCTGACTTCAATTGAGTGATCTGTTTCGAGGAAGATTCCTAAAAAACACAAATATAAATTCATATAAATTGGCATTTGAACATATAATTTTTCTAACAATTTGCATTCATACCTAATTGACGACATGGTGATGTTACTCTTTTTTAAAATGAATATTTTTATATGTATAAATATGTATTTGTTTATTTGTAATATTCTTTAGTGATAAAACGAGTAAATGTTCTCACGATATGAGAAAATACTTAACACAATTGTATATTTATCTAAATTTTACTTCAAAAAATTAAAGCTTATACGAAGTTTTTTTTAATTAAATAGTTAAAAGAGTAGAGTTTCAATCTTAAAAAAAAATCTTTATTTTAATAATTATTTAATGACTGGTTTTTTTAGGCAATTTTATACAATTAAGAAAATACAATAAGAAAAAAGTCATTAAGGATAAAAAAATTGCAAAGTAATAATATTATTCTTAAATAATATTATTCTTAAAAGTTAAAAATCATCACAGAGAACAAAGTAAATATAAGTAAAATAAAGATTTTCCTTATATTGTTATAAAAAAATTTTTGCACTTTAAATAATAAACTCATTTATAAAATATCATATTGTTAACAGCACAATTAAATAAATATATAAAATATATTTATTTAATTCTCTCTCTAATATCTTATAATTATATAGAGAAGAGAATTACTTTTAAATTAAAAATATCTATGAATAATATATATATATATATATACAGGGTCTACCAAAAGTGTGGAAACCCCTAAATATCTCGGAAAATATACGTTTTACAGAAAAGTGTTTCCAACAAAAGTTGTAGGGTTTAAGAAGATCTATATACTGATTCTATCAGTTTGACCTTGGATGGCGTCGTCAAGGTCAGGTCAAGGTCACATTGACTTTTTTAAATGACACCCCCTACATTTGATTGCATATTCTTATAGCTTAATTCAAGAGCTTTCCAAAACACTATAATAATGTTCATTTTTATTAAGTACTTTGCGAGTTATGAGGGTTGAAATAATTTCTTAATTTTACATAAACCATAAAATATCTAGTAAACCATTCATTTTTCGATTATCTTACCTTCATACTTTTATGTACAAAATAATGAAAGGAATCAATTGGTGTAAAGAAAACATACAGTTGTTTTTAAGAAAAAATATGGAATTGTTAATTGCAAATTACATATTTTTTCTTAGAAACAACTATGTGTTTTCTTTACACCAATTGATTCCTCTCATTAATTTGTACATAAAAGTATGAAGGTAAGATAATCGAAAAATGAATGGTTTACTAGATATTTTATGGTTTATGTAAAATTAAGAAATTATTTCAACCCTCATAACTCGCAAAGTACTTAATAAAAATGAACATTATTATAGTGTTTTGGAAAGCTCTTGAATTAAGCTATAAGAATATGCAATCAAATGTAGGGGGTGTCATTTAAAAAAGTCAATGTGACCTTGACCTGACCTTGACGACGCCATCCAAGGTCAAACTGATAGAATCAGTATATAGATCTTCTTAAACCCTACAACTTTTGTTGGAAACACTTTTCTGTAAAACGTATATTTTCCGAGATATTTAGGGGTTTCCACACTTTTGGTAGACCCTGTATACACAGAGTGTCCCAAAAGTCCAGGACCGGTCGAATATTTCATAAACTATGCACTTTAGAACGAAATATTTCAGACAAAAGTTGTATGGCTTGAAGGGGGCCTTCAGACAGTGGCAATGATTTGACACGGGAGAGTCATTTGAAAGTCACGTGAAGATCACCGTCAATTTCTTAAATGGAACCCCCTATTTTTCATTACATATTCGTGTAGCTTATCTCGAGAGCTTTCCAAAACACTATAATAAAGTATTTCTTCATTGAGTACTTTTCGAGTTATGAGGCTTGAAATCATTTCTTAATTTTGCATAAACCATAAAATATCTAGTAAAATATTCATTTTTCGATTATCTTACCTTAATAATTTTATTTTATTTTATCTTACCTTAATAATTTTATTACAAAATAATGAGAGGAATCAATTGATGTAAAGAAAACACATAGTTGTTTAAAAAAAAAATGTAATTGTTAATTGCAAATTACATATTTTTTTCTTAAAAACAACTATGTTTTTTCTTTAGACCAATTGATTTCTCTCATTTATTCTCTCATTTATTTCTCTCATATTTTGTACATAAAAGTATTAAGGTAAGATAATCGAAAAATGAATATTTTACTAGATACTTTATGGTTTATGCAAAATTAAGAAATGATTTCAAGCCTCATAATTCGGAAAATACTTAATGAAAACTAACTTAATTATAGTGTTTTGGAAAGCTCTCGACGTGAGCTACCAGAATATTTAATAAAAAATAGGGAGTTCCATTTAAGAAATTGACGGTGATCTTCACGTGACTTTCAAATGACTCTCCCATGTCAAATCATTGCCACTATCTGATGGTCCCCTTCAAGCCATACAACTTTTGTTTGAAACATTTCTTTCTAAAGTACATAGTTTATGAAATATTCAACCAGTCCGGGTTTTGGGACACTCTGTATATATAATACGTAGATATTTTTAATTTAAAAGTAATTCTCTTCTCTCTCTGCTAACTTATAAATAAAATGTAATTTTTTCAATATTTCTAGCATAAAAATATAAAGCTATGTAAATAATAATAATGGCAGAAAAAAAGCTAAATCTATATTTATCTATATTTATGAATAATTTTGTCTTAAAAGTTTATTTTAAAATTTTATTTCAATAGCATACGTAGGAATAATTCTGAAATCAATTTTCTGAATTCCATAGTGCAATTGTAACGAGGTATCAACAAATCATTCGGGAATAAAAATTGGTTGAAAAAAAAAATGAAAAATAGGTAAAAAGCAAAAGATTGTGTATACTTGTTTTTCCTTCTTTATTTCACAAATAAAATATACAGAAAGTGCAGTCATACATAAAAATGTGTGTGTATTATTTTAGCATACTAACATTAATGTACAAAGGAGGGTATACTATTTTCAATACAAGTGAATCTGTTGCGTAATTATGTATATATTTCTTTGATATAGATCTTCTCAAAACGCTCGAATAACTCACTTAACATGCTTTGAATAATAACAACTATATCGTTAAAAGTAATAAAGAATTTTTGATAAGGGCACGTGCACGTAACTGAGGTAAAAAAAATAAAATGTGCATCAAGCAAGAAGCATCAAGCTTCTGAACAACATGCAACAATAACATGAACAATATTATCGATTAACATGCGCGTACGCGCGCATATATACAGATTAACAAATTAACGAATCAAAGTACTATAAACTCGCTTAAATTTTTATATCGCAAAACTTGAAAAATTGTAAATACTTTTATTACTTCATTTTTCGACAAGTTTTCTGCTATATTTTGATTCGTGAATTTCGAGACCACTCTATATATATTTTGTATTATAAAAATTATATGTATTTGTTAAAATTGTATATAGTTTTTATATCGAAATACGAGATATTTTTGATATAATTTCATATATAATTGCACACAAACATTACAAACATATAAAATATTCAAGAACAATTATTACTAATCACCTAATAATCTTCACTATATAAGATCTGTATAAGATTTTGAAAAGATAGGGAACATTAAGAAAATTTTAAATATATCATATTTAAATTATTGATATGTTGCAGAAGTTATGCAAATGTATATCTCCTATTTGGAAAATAGAATTTATCAGTCTTGTAAAATTTAATAATCGTGACAATCGGTCGTACATTCCAAAATAAAAGTGCGAAAGTTAAATGTACCAAAAAATTTAACAAAAATCGAAAATCATCAAAGCTTCCAAAATTTATCGTCAACAAACGTGTTTAAAAAATATACAGGGTGTACCATTTTAACTTGGACAGTAAAATATCTCAAAAACTAAGCCCAGCAAACAAAAATGTTTCAGACAAAAGTTGTATAGTTTTGAAGGGGATATAAGATGATACCATTGGTTTGACCTTGAAGAGTTGTTTGAAGGTTATATGAATGTAGGTTCCATTTAAGAAATTGAAGATGACCTTCATGTGACCTTCAAATAGCTCTTCAAGTCAAACCAATGGTACCATCTTATGTCCCCCTCGAAACTACAACTTTTGTCTGAAACATTTTTGTTTGCTTAGTTTTTGAGATATTTTACTGTCCAAGTTAAAATGGGACACCCTGTAGATAATAACTATGTACTCTTATAATATATCAAGACAGATATCGGACAAAAAATCTCTAAAAAAAAATGCAATATAGTCTTTATCTTCGAGAAGAACAAAGTAATATATTACATTAAAATGATTGCATTCTAAGATCGCAATAATACTAGTAAAAAGAAGCTTAATCTGAGCAACGAATTTTATATGTTACAAATAATTCAGTCGAGTGATCATTTGTAACGAAACCTACCAGAAATGATTTTACATCAGAATTTGGACAATATTTTCGGCAAGAGAGACAATCTAAGTCCATGCACTTTGTCACTACATGTCGCGGTAACTCACAATTTGGCGTTTAAATTCTTCCACCTCGTCATCGACGTTGGCCCGGAGCTCTTTCAGTTCCGTAGCCATCTCGTCAATGTCCTCTGTCATGCGCAAAAGCTTAGCGTCTTTTGTCGCTATAACAATATTGTTCACCTCTATCTCGGCCTCTAGCTGTTTGATTCTCTGCTTAAGCTTCTCCTTCTCCTGCTCGACTTGTCTGCGTTCCAGGCCCTCCTCGCCCACTTTCCTGCTAAGTCTGCCAACCTGCGTCTCCAGACTAGAAATCTTGCCCGACCAACTGGTCTTTATGTCGGAGAGATGAAGATGCGCCTCCTCCAACTTCCTTTCCAACAATGTCCTCTCGCGCATTAGATCGGCTATTCTCTCGTCAACCGTCACTTGGTCGTTCGTCTCCAGAGCGATCCTCTGCTCCAGCACAAACACCTTATCCTTCAGATGACGCACCTCCTCCTCCGTCTGTGCCAATTGACAAGATAGCTGAGATCTCTCTCGCTGCGTGGAATGACGCATCTTCTCCATCTCATCCTGAAATTGAACAAATAATTATTACCCTGTTCGCTGGGCTTTTCACTAGAATATACTTATAGCTTTATTTATTTATTTATTTATTTTTTTTTCATATAAAGCTTCCCTGGCAAGTCTTATCAAAGCGACAATATGCGAATTAAATTTCGCCAAATCAGAAATAAGAGATAGTATATACAGAATGTCTCAAAAGTTCCGGAATCCGGTCGAATATTTTATAAACTATGCACTTTAGAAAGAAATGTTTCAGACAAAAGTTGTATGGCTTGAAGGGGACCATCAGATAGTGGCAATGATTTGACATGGGAGAGTCATTTGAAAGTCACGTGAAGATCATCGTCAATTTTTTAAATGGAACTACCTATTTTTTATTAAATATTCTGATAGCTCACGTCGAGAACTTTTCAAAATGCTACAATTAAGTTAGTTTTCATTAAGTGCTTTCCGAGTTATGAGGCTTGAAATCATTTCTTAATTTTACATAAAATATCTTGTGAAATATTCATTTTTCGATTATCTTACCTTAATAGTTTTATGTACAAAATAATGAGAGGAATCAATTGGTGTAAAGAAAAAACATAATTGTTTTTAAGAAAAAAATATGTAATTTGCAATTACATATTTTTTTTTAAAAACAACTATGTGATCCCCTTCAAGCCATACAACTTTTGTCTGAAACATTTCTTTCTAAAGTGCATAGTTTATGAAATATTCGACCGGTCCGGGACTTTTAGGACACTCTGTATATCATTCCATTCAGACGAAACAGCAAAAATACGAAAAGGCAAACGAAGAGCAGTATTATGAGATCTGACATTCGTCAATATTTCTCAATTTTTTATATTAAATTATGAATTATATAAATATTAATTAATATTTTTAAATAAATATTATATTAATATTTTTTAAATTAAAATTAAAACAATTATTAAAACAATTATATGTTAAAAATATAATTCTTTCCCGCAAAAAATTCATTGAGTTAATATAACTTTTTGTAAAAGAAATTTCATAAAAGTACAAAATCATAAAAAAGAAGAGGAAGACAAAACAACTTTGTATCTGAAATGATGCCGCACTTAAGTGTGTAATACATGCATTATTGTATCAGGTAGAGTTCGTTTCAGCCTTTTTTTATTCAATATTAAGAATTTATATTCCGAATATGTTGAAGCAGGCAGAAGCAAAGGGGCTGTTGCATGATCATTCTAGCGTAAATGAACAGAATAGCGGCGAAGCCTTGAAAACGTACCTCTAGCATCAGCGATAGCAGCAACGAATTAGCGGAAATAACCGCCTAACTCTGATCTTCGATGCTCTCGTTTACCAAAGTTTTCCAATCTTCATGCGTGCGTTGTATTCACAGAACTTTTTCATGTCACTTTTAACAACGCTACTGTTCCATAACTCAAAGAAATTGCCTCCCATTGGATTTTATCCGGCGAATATCACGCGAATGTATATATATATATATATATATATATATATATATATATATATATGTATATGTACGGAAAATATATATCTATAAATCTCAAAAATGAGACCAATTATATTCATGCAAGAACATCAATTATTTTTTACCAAACAGGACAATTAATATCACTTCTTAATAATTTACCAAACAGGACAATTAATATCACTTCTTAATAATTTACAAATATATTCTTTTTTCTCTCGAACACACCAGTAATACTGTAATAAATTAGTCTGAAAGTTTTTCAATTAAGAGACTGAGAGGACAGCGAAAAGCAAAATACAGGGTGTTTCAGATCACTCGTACCACCCATTTAAAAACTAGAGAAGTGGTTATTTCAAAAAAGTAAAAACATTTTCTTTATAAATCGGATGCGCTCTATCGAATGGCGATATTTTCAACTTCTGCGTCCGGCCGGAAATAGGCGATTCAGACCGGAAGTGTATTTTTTTAAATGGCACTCCCTATTTTTCATTACATATTCTTGTAGCTTGCTTGGAGAGCTTTCCAAAACACTATAATAAATGATTTTTCCATGAAGTACTTTTCGAGTTATGAGGCTTGAAATCATTTCTTAATTTTACACAAACCATAAAATATCTTGTAAAATATTCATTTTTCGATTATCTTACCTTAATAATTTTATGTACAAAATAATGAGAGGAATCAATTGGTGTAAAGAAAACACACAGTTGTTTTTAAGAAAAAATATGGAATTGTTAATTGCAAATTACATATTTTTTCTTAGAAACAACTATGTGTTTTCTTTACACCAATTAATTCCTCTCATTATTTTGTACATAAAAGTATTAAGATAAGATAATCGAAAAATAAATATTTTACAAGATATTTTATGATTTGTGTAAAATTAAGAAATGATTTCAAGCCTCATAACTCAAAAAATACTTCATGGAAAAATAATTTAATTAGTGTTTTGGAAAGCTCTCGAGGTAAGCTACAAGAATATGCAATGAAAAATAGGGGGTTCCATTTAAAAAAATGCATTTCCGGTCTGAATCGCCTATTTCCGGCCGAAACCAGAAGTTGAAAATATCACCATTCGATAGAGCGCACCCGATTTATAAAGAAAATGTTTTTACTTTTTTGAAATAACCACTTCTCTAGTTTTTAAATGGGTGGTACGAGTGGTCTAAAACACCCTGTATATGTATATACATATAAAAATTATTAAGAGAGAAAGAGAGACAGATAAAATACTAAGAGATAATAAAGTTGTCATGCGATATTACATCTAAGAGTTATGGAACTCACGTAATTTGAATGTTTTTTTTTTTTTTTTACTACAGCAAGAGTCACATGTAATATGTATGTTATGAGTTCATGTTTGAGCGGCATGTCAATAATAAAAAGGTGCAGAGAAAACTAGAGCAACTGTGACGAAACAAAAAGCGAGATAATACTCAAAAACATTAATACAAATACAAAATATATATATAAAATTACGTGATATATAAATATAAAATCCCTTATTTCTCTCTTATTCCGAATATAAAAAAATCCCTTTTCACAAACAAGCGTGCTTTAAAAATGCGCCAACTCTAAGCTATCAACAACCACTTATATTATGTACTACTTATATTACTTTATTATAAAAATTATATTTTACTTATATATTTTATTCAGTTTACACCATCGCGTGTAAATATTATTCGATTTGATTAAGTATGGAAAAATTAAAGAGAGAGAGAGAGAGAGTTACATTTTAAATTAATACTCTTAGTAAACACTGCTTATTTTTTCATGCGAAATCATTTAAAAGAAAGAGTTTTTTAAGTTGCATCAAAATATAATAGTATATAATCGCTTTAGAAAAAAAAAAAAAGAAAGAAATATATATATATATATATATATATAAAATATATGCGCTCGTTAATGAACTATTGTACAAGGAATTATTCCCATGTACATTTTTTAATCTCTATATTTTTAATTGATATTTTTATACGCCAGTCTAAAAAAATACACAATAGTACAAAGAAATATAAAGAATTGCTTCTTATATATTTTAATATGTAATATATTTCATTGCTTAAGTCAGTTTTTCCTGTAAAAAATGGTGATATTAGAAAAATGCACCAAATGAGAATATTCTATTCAAATCTTGTAAAAAAAATTCCTTGATCTTCCAAATATCTTTGTTGAAAATTTCAAAAAAGGAGAATATTTATAAAGATTTTTGGCGCAATTTTCTAAAATAAGTTTTTTTTAATTATATGCGTTTCCTAATGTTTTCACTAAATTAAAAAAAATTGAGTAGCTTTCATCAAATGCATACATATATTTATCTAATTCTAAATTGTCAATTGATCTATTCAACTCTAAGGCCCAGTTCCACAATCCAGTTAATCCGAGTTTAAGCAGTGAATGGACCAATCAGAATCCAGTTTAACGTATCAAACTCGGATTAACTCGAGTTGTGGAACCGGACCTAAGTCGTCCAATCGTGCGCAGCTTATATTGTAATTATGATGATGTAATAATTTCTTAATTGGGCAATGTTTAAGCCTTGCCATAGTCTGTTAATATATTTAAGATCATCTCAAATATGGCTTCTTAAGTAAGGTCACTTTAAAATTACACATCCACATTTTCCGACCTTATTTAAGACAATCTTAAATTAAGAATATATCTTCTCTCTCTATAAATATCCTAATTTGTATTATTATGTGGTCAAATATAAAAGGCCAGCGCGCACGCACGGCATAAGAGAAGTGCTAATTAAAGAGATGCAAGTCCCCACACACACATATGTTCCCGCGTACACACATACACGTACAGTGTATGTATTTAAATAATTTATTTAATTGATTCAGATGAAAAAATTTAACATAAAATAAAGCATTATTAAAACAAAATATTTTAGATAACAGTTTTAGACAATAATTTGAAAAGAAACATGAAGTGATAATATTAGCTTCTTGAAAAGATATACAGAAGAAAAAATATGTAATTATTAATTGCAAATTACATATTTTTTAAAAATAACTATGTGTTTACACCAATTGATTCCTCTCATTATTTTATACATAAAAATATCAAGGCAAGATAATCGAAAAATGAATATTTTACTAGATATATTATGGTTTATGTAAAATTAAGAAATGATTTCAAGCCTCATAACTCGGAAAGTACTTAATGAAAACTAACTTAATTATAGTGTTTTGGAAAGCTCTCGAGATGAACTATAAGAACAAAGTATATAGCAAAAGTATATAGGGTGTCCCATTTAAAAAGTTGGACGTGACCTTCAGGTGACTCTTCAATGTCAAACTAATGACACCACCTTATGTCCCCCTTCAAGCCATATAATTTTTGTCTGAAACATTTTTTTCTACAATCAAAATTAAAAAAGTTATGAGGGTGGAAAATGGGACATCTTGTATAAAGATAATCTTTTAAAAGTTTAATAAAATTCGCATTTTTAATATAAATAATTTTCTTGTCGAAAATTATGTTGAAAAAAGTTTTCAAATGTTTTGATTAAAATCTTGTTGGTGTTAAACAATTTTTTAAATTACTATTTGTGGAATACGACCACTGATAGCATGTATCATGAGAAAATTTTACAACTATATTTATCTCTGGGTACATACATATGTGACAAACAGAAAACACACAGATAGAGAATCACAGGTTTAGAATTATTAAATACTAATACTATGAACAAACTTCATAAAGTGACAAATCCGATTTTGTTTGACTATATGTGTGTAGTGTGCACTCGCATGTATATAAAATTATAAACAACTTCTCATAAAAATAATAAATAATCTTTCAGTGCCGATTGAACATTTTCTCTTCAAGAGCAACTAAATTTAAATTTAAGAATTTTGCCAACACAAGATTCAATATAATTTAATCCACTCAATAAAGCGAATAATTGTGAGATAAATGAAAGCTCGTTTGTTAATCATGTCATGTAATAGAAAAAATTTATGGATAATGTGATGGATAATTCACATTAAAAACATTTTGTATTTTCCAATCGTTGATGAGATATATTTAAAGCCTTGTTTTTTTTCAATGTTTAAAATATTATTCTCGATTTGTTATTACAAGTTTTCTATTTGTAACAACAATATAATTTATGCACAATAAAAATTTGCAAATTGTTTTTTAAGAAATTATTTTCTTATTAAAAAAATTTTTGTATTATCAGAAAAATGGAATTTTACGGGCCTTGATGAATTCTTTTCGCTTGCATAAGAAATACTGTACTTTACAATTATTATTAATCAAATTGCATATGATTTTTTTTGTGTTTGCAAAATTCTAAATTAATTATAGTTTTAACAATTTCAATGCTCAGTGTTGCCATATCGTATTTTAAAAAATAACATCAAACATATCACTTATATAAATCAGAAAGCATATAATATTTAGACTAATAAATTGCTACTTATGCTTATTAAAAAATTCAATTTAAATTATAATAATTGTATAATATTTGTATAATAATTATATAATAATTGCATTTGTATAATAATAAATAATATATCCCATAAAAAATGCTATATAATTATATTTATAAATAATATTAAATATAAATAATATTAAAAATATCATAAAATGTACAAGACATAAACAATTATTTAAAAAATTAAAAAGTCGTTTGTGTAAATAAATTAATAAATTTGAACAAATATATGAAAAGCTTTAAACTTAATTCAACTTACTTGTATATCGTTTAATTCATCTTCATATCGTCTGAGACGGGAAACTTCTGTCTTCAAGCTTTCTATTTCCGCTGTAGCAGCTTTCAAATGATACGTCTTTTCATCTACTTCCTGCTCTTTTGCCAATAACTGCAAAAAATTATTACATACTTAATCTAAGTTGTTTCAATAATATATTAGAATTAAAAAATTATCTACAGGTTGCAAAAATTATAATAATCAAGTAACAGATGCAAAAATAAAATCATAAATATTTTATAAAAATTTCATTGTTTTTATTTATAGAATTCAAAAATTAATAATAAAAATTAAAAATTAATAATGCTTTAACATTTTTTAAATTTTAACAAATTTTAACGATTTGTCATTTTTTTAATTTTAACAAATTTTAACGATTTTATCATACATTATTAGATTCATTTTACTAATAACTAAAATTAAATATGTAAAAAAATTAAAATTAAAATACTTATTTAAAAAATTTGTTCATATTGCAATATCTAATGTCCCAATTTTTTATATACAGCACCAACATACAGAATTCTGTTAATATATGTACATCTCTATATAGAATAGAAACAGAAAGTCATAAATCAATCCTCTCCTACATATATTATTATTTTAATAACACATACAAGGTGTTTAACTTTTGCCATCTCCTGTGTTTGAAAACCTTCCAGCTGTTCTGCATCTTCTTGAAAGCTGTACAACTTCTTTTTATATTCTAAAACATAATGAGAAAAGATAATACACACACACACACACACATACACAACATATAAACACAAGATATGCTCGAAATAGAAGTCATCAGAAAGAAGTGTTTCCTCATTCTTTTCAAGATACGAAAAAGTTTAAAAGTAATTATAAGATTAGAAATGTAAATGTTTAGTAAATATAAGAAAATGTGTTCTTTTAAAGTTTCATCGATTGAAAACAAAATATTTAAGAAAAAATTATTTAAAAAATTTTGATATGTTTATTATACATATATAAGTTTGCTTTAACTAGTCAGCTATCTAATCTTATTTTATTTATTATCTGATCGACTATACTAGCCTGCTTTGTCTAATTCATTAAATATAAAGATTGTCAGTTTAAAAAATGCATTCTTAATGAATGATTCATAATTTCATAATTATTAGAACTTTATATATTTCGAAATGTGTAGAGTAATAATAATCATAATCTCCAAACTAATATCTTCTATTTCAAAACATTATGTACAGAATGAGACATTTGAAATTATCACATTGATTTATATTAATGTTATCAGATGTAGAAGAAAATGGGTTAAATGATTTTAAAGAAGAACATGAAAAGAATCAAACAAAAAATCCTTGTTAAATCTTTTTTAAAATAATTTTTTAAGCTATTAAAAAAATAATTAATTGCAGTTTTAGTGCATAAAATGTTAATTTTTTATTTTTCCTTAAGCAATCATAAAGCGTACTAAATAACTATAAAATATTACAGTCTATCCTTGTAAATAATATTGCACTCTAATAATATTTGAAGAAAAAATTTATTGCTTTATCATTATACAAAAACGAAATTAAATAAAAGTGATAATTTTTTCGAGCATTTTAAATGTTAATTTTCTCTCAAAATACATAAAATAGATGATAAAGAATCTGCAATGTATATACTTTATTATTATTGTAAATGCTTACTGTTATAATATTATTGCATAGAGTTGCATTGAAACAAAATTATACAAAAATATAATTATATAAAACGAGAATGAGTTTTTCAAGAAGAATCGATTTTCATTACTAAAAATATATATAAATATATACATATTTAAAAAGATTAAAGAGGGAATCTCTATATCAAACATTTACTCTTTATACAGAATATCTGATCATATACAGGGTGGCCTCGAACGTTCCAATCAGACTTTGAGATCTTATAGGAAATTTAATTCTGAAGAAAAAATTTCCTACTGGGTCGAAAAATGCTTCCTTAAGAAGTTATCGCTCAAAAACCTCTGATGAAGAAAGAGCAAAAGGTGAAAAGAAAATGAAATAAAAAGAAAATGAAAATAAATAAATTTCTTGAAAAAAAACGATAAAAATAAAAAATAAAAATCTTTTTCTTTTATAAAAATAAAATAATTTTTTTTAACTAACTTTTATTTTATTTTCATAAAAGAAAAAGATTTTTATTTTTTATTTTTATCGTTTTCTTCAAGAAATTCATTTAGTTTCATTTTCTTTTTATTTCATTTTCTTTTCACCTTTTGCTCTTCCTTCATCAGAAGTTTTTAAGCGATAACTTCTTAAAGAAAGCATTTTTCGATCCATGTTTATAGGGAAATTTTTTGCTCAGAATTTCCTGTAAGATCTCAAAGACTGGCTGGAACGTTCGGGGCCACCCTGTATATGTGCATGTGATTCCCTAAAAATCTAACATGTACATCTCAATTATATTTCATCAATGAAATCTAATTGATTAAAAAATTGGTAAAAACTAAGCGTTATCAAAACTTTTGCAGAAGGAGAAAGTTAATCCATTTTAGTTTAGGAATATAATGGTATTATATGTTTTAAGTAATTTTTACGTGATACTCTGTGTTTACATATGTGCATATATACATGAAAAGATGAAAACACTAATATCTTAGAAATTTGATAAGCTATAAATACCTTCCGCATCTTTAAGAGCGTGCTCTAAAGATTGTTTCGCTATTTCTATCTTTTTTATCTCCTCTTGTAATTTCCGTTTTTCTTTCTCCTGCTTTTCTACGACCTTCTTCCATTCTTTCTCTTTTTCAAGAAGCCTGACTTTCCATTCTTCTTCCTGTTTTTCCATTCGCTTCAATATTTCTGCCTCTTTCTTTGCTAAACGTTTTCGCCACTCATCTTCTTTATTTTCAAGCTTCTTCATATCTTTTGTAGTTAACTGTATTCCATCGTTAGGCTTGGGTTCAAGACTATTCTCTCCTTTTGATGAAACTGATGGCAACGGAGATGCACTTTCTTCCCTCAATCCATCTAATGATACCTGAGAACCGCTAACACTACTTGTAGAACCTGTCTGTAACAATAATAATATAATCAATCTTAAAAGAGCTGTATAATAAAATTATATAATAGCTTTATATTCTCACAAATAAATTAAATCAAAAATATACATTATATTGTTTACAATTAAAAGTTCTTTTTTTGTATGTTTATAAGTTTATAATTTTGTGTATTTTCTCTATATCTTTTTCTATATTTTCCTATGAATTTTATAATTTACAGGGAGACACTTCTGAATCTTAAAATAATATATATTTAAATTAAATATAATTTAGTTTGATTTTATGTGACTATTTAATTTAATATTTAATAGTTTAATATTTTATAACATGACTATTAAATATATAGGGTGTCCCAGACTTAACGAATCAGCCGTTAATGGTAGATTCCTGAGATCATTTGGAGACGAAAATCTTAATACCAAAATGTCAAGGAAGATATAGTTTCGGCGCTATAAAAGATTAAAGATTACCAATCGGCGTTACGTTCTCCTATGTTCAAGGACATAGGTCAACATTTTGGTATTAAGATTTTCGTCTCCAAATGATCTCAGCAATCTACCATCAACGGCTGATTCATTAAGTCTGGGACACCCTATATATTTAAATCAAAAGTAACTTAATATTTTAGAATACACGACTATTTCTTTTATCTGATTACGTTTGCGTAAATATGAAACCAAAAAAATTTGACAGGACAATTTTTCCAAAGTTGAGTCGTCGAGAAAATTTCCTGAAGGAAAATTCACCGAGCGAAATCTGAAATCGAAGGAATATTTACCTGAGACGCATGCTTGGAATTTATGGCGCGTATACTCCCGGCATTTCTGATAACGGTGGACACGTCACTCCCGATTTCCTCGCGTATCTTATTCTTCAAGGTAGCGAACATAGTGCGATTGGCGCGTCAGGGCCGCGCTAAGGAGCCAGCACGCGGATAACAGGTGTAGCGAGCACCACCTGTCAAATTATGGCATGCGACGTCGGGTCGATGGAAACAGCTCGCACACCCGCGTTTGCGCTGATTTACGATCGTCCACCTTTACGCTGAATACAAAGGTACGAAAAGCACGATTGCCTCATTTTCCAACGCTCACGTTCACTCGTCGTCAATTCCACGATTTCATGAGGTCATTACTGTCACTTACGCGCATCGTTCGTCCCGTAACGACACCGAGATCGTGCAACTCTCCGCACTCGTCAAACACGAATGATCGTGTCGACTCCGAGCCATGACTCTGATCACGGATTTTTAGGTAAATAGATTGTTAACTTTCGAAATTTTATTTATGTAGGAAGTTCTCCGTCAGAAAAATACGTCAACGCGATTATGTCACACGATTGGTTATCGAGCGGAGGATTTTTAGTTGTAAAAAAATGTTCCTATTTGACAGCCAATAGTGTAACGTTTCGTTTATGTGTGTCTCTTGCTAGGAATCTCCCGACATCGCTTATTAGCCAATTCAAAGTAGGATTCTCTGATTGGTTAATCGTACGAGTTACTCTAGAAACCGGTGGATATAGGGTGTTTTTTATTTAGCTATCTAAATGGCCGCATTCAGATGGATTGGGCAATATTACTAAATCTTCCGATGCAATTCGACGCTGATTGGCCGAATCTGAAAGTAAAAACCAATCATGTTCAATTGTTAGGCCGATTCTCAATGTTTGCTGTAGATAATTTCAAAATTATCTAGATAAAGATAAAGATAAAAATCTGTAAATTTATCTTAGATGAGATAAAGATGATTTTGCTTTTACTTAATCTAGATGAAAGATGAGATGATTATTGCGATAATTTAGATAACTATCTAGATATTTTTGTTTATTTTAGAAGACTATAAATATTTATAAAAAATGTGACGCAGATTATAAATGAGATATTAAAATCATAAACACATATTCTTTCTCTTTTCCTAAAAAATATTTAATATTATAAAGAAATAATAGCAAAAAGGTATAAATGATATTATAAATATTTATTTATTAATTTATATTTATAATATATTTATAATAATAATATAAAAAATTATTTTAGATATTTTAGATAAATTTTTAGAAGCTTGTCTGGAAAACTTTTTTGCATAATGAAAACGTCATCTTAGACAATTTTTAGATAAGATGACATATTTTTCATCTAAGATAAAGATACATTGTATTTCTTCATCTAGTTAAAAATAAAGATGATTCATTTCTTTATCTAGATGATTATCTAGATAAGTTTATCTAGATACCAGCAAACGCTGCCGATTCTACATTAGGCAATTTAAGCCTCAAGCCTTAAGAGATTGTAAACCCGGCTTTAGTCCCAATTTACAATAGGTAATTTTAGAGAACCTCTAGGAGAGAGAATGGACAACTGATCAAGCTTTTTCATGATTGGCTGGCAGAAAATGTATCAATTTTAGCTATTGGGACGCCAATGCAAAATATGATGCACACAAATAAGTTAATATATGTGTGTCATGTGTGTCCTATTTGTGTGTCATCATATTTTGCATTGGCGTCGCAATAGCTAAAATTGATACATTTTCTGCCAGCCAATCATGAAAAAGCTTGATCACATGTCACATGATCAGTTGTCCATTCTCTCTCCTTGAGGTTCTCTAGGTAATTTAAGCTCTAAGCCTTAAAAAATTGACCAATCACAGTCGAGTATTCTCTTCATACTTGATTGTGATTGGTCAATTTCTTAAAGCTTAAATTACCTATTATAGACCCGGCCTTAAATATATGTCTATCTTTATCTTTCTTTCCAAATAAATAACGTCAAACAATCGATGTTATTGGATGTTTGTTTTTTATTTTTGAACTTATACTTCTTATCCTTTGTTTTTTTTCAATTTCTAAATATAGAACTATTCCATTTTTACTGTCCCGCCATTTTCAAATTCTATTTTCAGTGCTATTTGCTTATTAATTTCATTTCTGTATTATACTTATAAAATGGAAATTTAATCTGCTTGCTTATATTTCAATTTTACTTGATTTTATCAATTTTAATCGTCATTATAGATTTTCATAATTAAGGTATATTAATTATAATTTTATTAGTTACTTACCATATTCTTATTCCATGTGGTCATTTAGCCTGCAAATTAGATATATTTACTTTTGTAATTATATAAAGATGCATTCTTGGCAGAAAACTAATCTAATTTCATTATTTAAAAATTTTTGTCAATTTAATTTCTTAAATGAGATACTAATATATTTTGTTTCAAATTTAAAGAATCGAAACTTACAAGAATCGTAAACTATTAAAAGTAACTTTCCTTATATTTATTTTATAACTTAAATTTATAACGAATTATATTTATATGAATTTATGAATATTTATATGAATTTATAAATTCAATTAATTACTAAACACATTTAAAATTATGCAAGTTTACTTATAGAATTCTTAAAAAATTTTTTTATTTTTTAAAGAATTATAAGGCAAGTTTTATAAGAAATAATTTTGTGAAATTAACTATATACCTATTATTATTAGTAAAATTAATATTGTTCGAGTACAATGCGATGGAAGGATTATTGACTTAACATAGAGATTTAATTAAATTCATCTCACAGCCTTTATATTTGATATTACATCAAAATATTACAAAATATTACATCAAAATATATTTACCGAATATATACAAGGTTTTAATATTTATACAAGTTTTAATATATCGCGAGCGACAAAGAGAGAAGCCGAGTTCTACAAATGATGGAAAAGAAGTGGAGTTTCGCGAAAAACGGAGACGAAAAAAAACGATTCACTTGACCGGTCAAAATATTGCGAATGAAATAGTTGTGATAAATAATAATAATAACGAGCGATAAAACTCCACGAAATCACTATAACTCGGTGACATTCGACGATTAGCTTTGTTAAAAATTAAAGCGAGCGATTTTAATTTTCTCGTGATGACAACACACTGTCTCCGGTGAGACATTGAGATTCGAGAAAGATCTTAAACTATTGCGAGAACAATGGATTTTTCGTCGGTTTAATTGGAGAGAAGATCGCAAAAAATTAATTCAAATTTTTATTATTTTCTTTTAGCGGCCTGGCTTATATCGATAGGTTTTTGATACAGGCTTGATTTCCATTGGCTTTCGTAGCGCACTAGATTTCTTTCTTTTTATATGTTACAATTAACGTTTGACCTCGAACATTTCCACGTCATATAATGAAATTTACGAATTAATTAATTACAATTGAATTTCAAGACCTCTATATGAGATTAAATTGTCAAATGACTTCAAAATTGAAACTACATATTTATAACTTAAAAATAATTCGCTGTTATTATTTATATTTCGCAATTATTAAATTTAATAAATCGTCGGTGGTAGAACTTTTAATTTTTTCGCGCATGCGAGGCGAAGTCAATTTAACGCCAATCAATCTTTATAGAAAAAAATGTAGCATTATTGGTCATGCAATTTTATTATATACATATGTATAAAAATATGTACTATTCGAATCATTTGTATGTAATTTTATAAAAATTTTTATAAAATTATAAAATTTTTTATAAAAATTGCAAAAATATACGAATGACCAATGCTACATTTTTTTATCTAAAACATTGATTAACGTTATATATATGTACTTATATATTTTTATCTAATCTGTTTGAACTCTATGAAACTTTCGCACTAAACCTACAACACTAACACTTAACTTTTGTTTATACATGTGATTCCCATACAGCACAGAAAAGTTGAGAATAATTTCATTGAAACATTGCAATATTGCAAATCGGTTGTAAAATTGTAGCAACGTTAAAATGTCCGTTTTTTGTAATATTACAATGAAATATAATAGCAATATTGCAATGTAATATAGTTGAAAAAACGCAACGTTATTGTAACTAGTAATATTGCATACAGAATATTTTTACTTTTGATACATGAAAATTGATAAAAATATATAAAATAGAAAATTTATAAAAATCTTGGAAATTTATAAAGATATATAAAATGTGGTCGATTAGACATTTTTGTCTTTCGAATTAGATCTCTATAAAACATTTATTTAAAAGTCCATTAACTGCTTATAAAATATTTAAAAAAAAACATCTATTAATAATAGTTGTATAAATTATCAAAATAAATTTAATAACAAACTTTTAATTAAAAAATCTATTTTTTTATGTCGATAATCTATACAACTATCTTACATACACTCGGCAATAGTAATCTTACACGCAATAAATGGACTATTTCCTATTTATCCGTCTAATTTTAAATAATTTGTTTAATATTCTAAATCCAACAAGGAATCCAGATTATTAAATTATTTTGAATTAAATCAGTTCATTAGAAATTAAATTGATAAAAGAAAAGAAATATACTTCGAAAGATACGTGTACCACTATTATATATTTTCACTATTTTTAAATATTGCTGCAACATTGCTAAAATAATATTGTAAAATAATATTATAAAATAATATCTTTGCAATACCTTTACTACATTATACTGCAATGTACAATGTTGCAACATGATAGCAATGTTACTGCAAGGTTCTGTGCTGTATAGATATTGATATCGCGTTGATCGCACAATCAGTTGATTATTTATTATTATTAATACTCTACGATAGTTACATCTAATTTAACGCATGTGTTGCTGGCGGTCGTATCTGGTTGCGTGAGTGGTTAGGTGATGAGAACTGTGAAATCTGTGACCTATCATCTGTGACCTTGATCGACGATGTCCCATGTTTATTGAGTGGACCCACTTTATTCGATAACTGGCAGCTGGAATCGCGTGTGGCCGAAGGCAGCTAAGCGTCTTGCTCTATTACAACAAGAAAGATTAAAGTGAATTTTTTATTTCAAGATGTTTGTGAAGCAGAATATTGATATTTTCCAAGATTAATTGAATTGCAAGGAGTAAAACGCATAAATAATAGTATTTTTAATGTTTATAAATATCTCGTTTTTTTGCTCCATATGTACAAGAAAACTTTTTACACTACTAATATACAGGGTGTTTCAGACTATTCGTACCACCCATTTAAAAGCTAGAAAAGTGGTTATTTCAAAAAAGTAAAAACATTTTCTTTATAAATCGGGCGCGCTCCATCGAATGGTGATATTTTCAACTTTTAATTCCGGCCGAAAATAGGCGATTCAGACTGGAAGTGCATTTTTTTTAAATGGAACCCCCTATTTTTCATTGCATATTTTTGTAGCTTACCTCGAGAGCTTTCCAAAACACTATAATAAATTATTTTTCCATGAAGTACTTGTCGAGTTATGCATTGAAATAATTTCTTAATTTTACATAAACTATAAAATATCTTGTAAAATATTCATTTTTCGATTATTTTACCTTAATTCTTTTATGTACAAAATAACGAGAGGAATCAATTGGTGTAAAGAAAACACATAGTTGTTTCTAAGAAAAAATATGTAATTTGCAATTAACAATTCCATATTTTTTCTTAAAAACAATGTATGTTTTCTTTACACCAATTGATTCCTCTCATTATTTTGTACATAAAAGTATTAATGTAAGAAAATCGAAAAATGAATATTTTACAAGATATTTTATAGTTTATGTAAAATTAAGAAATGATTTCAAGCTTCATAACTCGAAAAGTACTTCATGGAAAAATAATTTATTATAGTGTTTTGGAAAGCTCGCGAGGTAAGCTACAAGAATATATAATGAAAAATAGGGGATTCCATTTAAAAAAAATGCACTTCCGGTCTGAATCGCCTATTTCCGGAACCAGATGTTGAAAATATCACCATTCGATAGAGCGCCCGATTTATAAAGAAAATATTTTTACTTTTTTGAAATAACTACTTCTTTAGTTTTTAAATGGGTGGTCTGAAACACCCTGTACGTTAAAAATTAAATTTCACGAATTTTCGAAAACAAATCAGAGACCAAATTTATGAAAGTTATTCGCTTACCTTACTTGTCTGATTCTTCGATGTGACGCTCGTAGGAAGGAGATGAGGAGCTTGCTGATGGACTTGGCGAAGCTCGATGTGGCGATGCATACTTGCACGAGCTGGACGTGACTGACTAGATCCAGCATTGGTGAAGAGAAGAAAATCGCACCGAGTAACAGCTACCAGAATCCTTCGAGCGTAAGTGCGTGCGGATGAAGTGCTCCTCGCACTATTGGTCTTCCTTAAAGAGAGTCAGTTCCAAGCGAAGAAACTTCCTTCTGTTTTCAGAATTGACGAAATTGACCAAACTGGCGAAATTCCCCTCACCTCAATATTGGTAAGAGTAAATAATAATATCTGGAAACTGTATCAACATAAAGTCGTTCCTGAAGTCGATCCCAGTGTAACATTCTCTACTGCAGGTTCTCCTCCTTCCTGAAGACTTTGAGTAAGGATAGAAGCGCAGCAAGTCAACCAGAGTAATACTCTGGATCAGCCAGCTCCAATCCTTGAAGATATGATCAAGTAAGAGCTTTTCTACATGTGATGATTTCGAATCCTTTCCCAAGATCGAATCGAAAAGATCGTGAAACGTTGGTGAATCTTCATACTTCCTCAAAAAGTGCAGCAATGGAATACGAGGAAGTGTGATGTGTGATACTTGCGAGAATGTTTCCTGCTGTGGTATTGAGGGAGAAGCAGAATTCTTCGTTTCGAGACTGCATATCAAGTCTAAGATCATGCCTTTGGTCAATTTTCAGCCAAAGTAAGTATGTTTTGCTTTACATAAGATCATTCAGATCAGTAACTTGATTCAGGTGGTCCAACAACTTGTCGCCTAATGCCTCGAACTTGGTCCAGCAATTTTTTTAGGACTTGTGGACATGCCTCAACCGCGTAATCTTGATCCCATAGTCTCATGAGGTTTTCGTATGGGCGCGAAATTTTGCGATACAGCTCGGCTGCGCTGGTCACAAGCAATTCCACTTCACGACTCATTTCGCTATCCGATTTCCAGGTGATTATATTCAGAAGAATCTAGGAAATATTATTGTTCCACTCATACAATGTCCAGAAGCTGGTCACGCAGATTCGATTTGAAGGGCCATCATTATGTTCATACATTAGAGCTTAATTATTAATATTAATTATTTAAAAGCTACGTTATAAAACCGTTTTAAATATTAAAAATAATCAATGGGAGGCCATTACAATATTAGGCGCTGTTTTTTCCAAGATACAATAAACATCTACGATAAAATTCACATGGAAATGTCCTGTTTGATCACATTGCAATTGACCATTATATCAACTTGTGTCTAGGATAACTAGCAACAATTCAGTCAGAGAATTTTATTTTAAATTGACCAATTGGCAACGTGATCAATCAGTGCCATCCATCGCCCTTTGGTTATCACCGCGCTTTCATCAACAGATATACATGCAACAATTGGCAAATATCCTCCAAAGATAAAACCAGGAATAAGACCAAAGATCATCCAAGAGTCAAAGAAAAATCCAATTGGTACAAGACCCTTAAATTTAAGACGCAGTAATAATTAATACATGCCTTTTATTAAAGCAATTCTAAATAATTTTCTGATCGATTACTACGTTTCTTTTTGGATTATTTCTCGAATTGTTACGTTCAAGGGCCTTAAGGATTCTTTTCCTTATCTCTGTCTTTATCTTTATGAACTTCAATAATAATATATATTATTTTTCTTAAATGATTTTTTTCTCATTTAATCCCACAAGGAACACGAATCATCCTTATACCTTTTATAGTATTAATTGAATTAATTAGATTGGTCATTCGACCTTAAACTTTAGCTATTCATTTTACAGCTAATATAATCGCATTGATACATTTACTTTTATATTTAGTAATCGTACATAACTGAGAATTCGGATATATGTTCAGCGACGACGTATATCAAGAAGTGTCATCCAAAAAAAAGACAAAAAAAAACAAAAAATCTTTCTTCTTATAACTAACAAATTACTAGTGTTACTAGTAATTTAGCGTGCACCTGGAAATATAAAATTATTATTTCAACAGAAACAAAATTGAGAATATGGATGATAGAACCAGAAAGGAGAAACGGATTGATTATCGAAACGGAAGAGATAATCGGGCGCAGGAGATCGTGGATAAAAACCTTCAATAGAAGATCTTGATAGGGAAGGCAGGGCAAGGGCAGATAGTCAGGAAGGGAAGGAAAACCCCGGAATAGGATTGAGTGCTGCTGACAGCACGTAACATCGTAAACCAGTAGCCCGGGGATTTTGTTAAACAGGTAACGGGCTCCTGGTCTGACCGAAACGCGGAAGGACGCGGAAGAGAGGAGTTTTTAGCGGGCCAGGGGTCGTTAAATAGGCCGAGTCCCGCACTATCCCTTCGCAATGCCGGGGTGAAAAGGTGCGAGGGAAAAAAAAGAGAAGGCAAAAAGATTGCCAGGACCAAGATATATGCTCTCTGATGTAACGAATGGCAGAGTACATAAAAAATTGAGAAAAAAAGGAATAATAGCCAATTATGATATCTCTTCAATGGAATGCTGACCATGTGCAGACTTTTAAATCATCAAAAGTATCAATGTGTCCATTACAAGTAGTAGTTAATGAATTAAATTATCGCCTAAGAAAAGAAAACATTCTTCTTACTGAAAAACTGGTACATGGGTTGCTACAGAAAAACCTATATATATATATACGATATTGAATTGACCACACAATTTGTATAAACTGGATATTATTTATCATAATAAACACAAAAATCCTTCGCAGGAGAAACATAAGGATACAAAAAATGAAGTTGTTGATTTAAAAAGATCACTAGAAGAAACACTAGAAAAAACTTAGAAAAGGAAACTACGCAACGAATCAAGCAGGAGGAGATTCAGGGTGCCGTCACATGCGGCGTAACTTGCGTAAGCGTAACTTGTGCCGACCAATCACATCGTTTCATTTAAGTATCAGCTTCCGCTTAGTTATTTTACGTTCTTTACGCTATTATCATTACGCCGAATCCAATTTCTGGCGGAAGAAACGCTGATATATGCGTATTTAATAATTGTGCGGCGTTTGTTAATTATTATTAATCCATATATATCAGCGTTTCTAAGTATAAATAAATAAAGATGAACAAGAATAATCAAAACAGGGTAAGTTAACAAATATCGAATTTATTATATAAAACTTAAAGCGTTCGATTATAATAACCGATCCACTGCTCACGGCATGTGACAAAATTTAAAGGTTACAATTGTATATAAGTAGGTCTTCGCACTTTTTGCATTTGAAATCTGTTTTCTCTTTCTCCAATATTTAACGTATATTTATTTTCTTGTTTTAAATGCATGAATTTGAGAATTTTAAGCAATATGAACATCTTAATGCATTGTTTTTTTACATTGCATGCTTAATCTTTTCAGTACAAATGTGGGTATTGTGGATGGCTGTTTAATTTCACTACTAATTTTTTCGAGCATGAATGTTTCAAGCATTATGTGGAGAATAAGGATCGCATATGTGTAGATGAAAATTTTGTTGTGACAATATGTTATGACAGTATGTTTACTGCATTCTTGTATTCTTTGCATATATATTTTATTGTATCATTTTATTTTATCATAATAATTGAATGTATTTCTTTGCTTAATAATCCAAGAGAATACAAAGACTGCGGAAGGTCCTGTGTGTGCAGATTCTTTGGATGAACTCTTGATTGAAGCAGTGAAGGCAAGAAAGGGACTTTACGACTATCGTATACCTGTTAATGAAAGAACCAATTTGCGTAAAAATGCATTGTGGGCAGAAGTGTCTAACACTCTAGGAGGTACTATTAATATCTTTTGTGAATATATATGTATTTTATACATTATAATTAAATAATGAAATTAAATTTTTAGGGGCTTTTAATCCAGAGGAGGCTAAGGCCCGCTGGAAATATTTGAGAGATAATTATGCAAAAGCTCGCAAAAAGGTTAAAGGCTACATTCCCAGTGGATCGGCAGCCAATACTGCTAGTGGACAAAAGAAGTCCAAGTTCAGATTTTACGACCTTATGACATTTTTGAACGACTTTCTTGAGACACGGCAGTAAGTTCTTTCTCTTCAATGTGCAAAAATGTTTCACTTTTTTTTTGTCAATTTGTAAAGGAAAATAGATATAGAAGACAATTTTTCATGTTCAATACACTCACATAGGATGCTATATGTATATATAAATATATATTTATTTCAGGACTGTGAGCTCATTGCCAGACATTGATGAAAGTGAAAAATATGGAACATTAGAGTCACACGAGGATGATAGTAACAGTGCTTTGGGATTCACCAATAGTTCTCCTTTAACGCAGACTACCATTGATGCTTCTCCACCGATACTGACTTCCACTTGTGTTCCTCTACGAACGCCTACACCAACTCTCGTTCCTCCAAGGACCTCAACACCCAGAAACGTCTCTCCACAAACGTCATTTAGTACGACTTCGCGAATACCGGCCACAAATGCGAAAAGTTAGTATATTTTCTTCTGTGTCCCTTGATGATATTAACTACACGTATCGAAATATGTATCGCTACAATAACATTGTTGCCTTGTTTTCAGGACCGTTGCAAACTGTTGACAACTATTTCGATGAAACCCGTTTTAGTTTAGAATAAAATAGTTTATTAACAATGAAAAGATTAATAATAATTTAATTTTAATATTAAAATTTTAATAAATTAAAAAAATAAATAAATAATATAATAAATTTTAATAAAATGTATATTATTTACGTTTCAAAGCAAAAGACTGATGTCCTGCAAACAGCTTTAATAGAAGCTTTAAAAGAGCCAACAACGCAAACTGTTGATCCGTTAGATGGGTTTTTAGCACGGTTGGGAGAAGGCATGCGAAGGTTGCCATATCGCGACAGAGCTCACCTGGAAATACGATTTTTGACGTTGCTCGCTGAAATAGAAGATCTTTATCCATCAACGCGTTATTAATTAAAAGGTTTTTATTTTTATTTTTATTTTGCTAAGCTGAATACAGACTCTTGACACGTTTCGTATCTCTCGATATTCTTTTCTGGAATGATCCATCCGTAGTTCTAAGTCTATATTTATTGTATTATTAAGAAAGTTCTTGTTAGATTTTTTATTTTGAAGTTAAATATGAATAAGTTTATTTACACACATTACGCTTATATTGATAAAAAAGTTGGATACTTAAATGTAATATAATGTGTACATACGTGTGCATGCGCAAGAAGATGAATGAAAATTGCAAACAATGTAAAACGATATTGTGATCTATGTAATAATCTAAGAACTTTTGAGAATGATAGCTCGATTAATTTAGGTTTAAAATTCCGTACGTAGAAGAAACGTTACTATTATTCAGTTATTAACTGTATATATAAATGGTAGTGGAGTTGCAACTTAATACAAATGTATCAATATCTTATGAAAATAAAACATAAAAAATATCTATTTATCTTCATTGTTAATATAAATACAACTATCTTTTTAAAAATCGTTGAGCAGAACTTTTTCCCACTGCCAGGGTACTGCCCCGTTGTTTTCGAAATATGTAGCAAAGTCATCTCGAATTCTAGAGGCAAGTCGGGTATAAGCGTTAGTTCTGTTAGCATTGTTCATTTCTTGCAATGCACCGCTTGTCATAACTCCCCCTTCACTGAGAATACGACAATAACGTCTTTCGGAGAGTGGCAATTTGTTTTCATTGTGAATCACGAAATTATGCAAGCATACAGTCGCTTGAACAATTTTAACTGCGGTGGAGACAGATGCGATTATCGGTCGACGATAAATTCGCCATTTCGCTGCCAAAATGCCAAACACACTTTCGATCATTCTTCGTGCTCGACTAAGACGGTAATTAAAGATTTTTCTTTGACGATTTAGACGTCCACTTCGTGGATACGGTCGCATCATGTAATGAGTCAAAGCGAATGCCTCATCCGCTACTAATACGAACGGTAATGCTGGGCCGGAAGCTTCAATTGGTCTCGGTTGTGGCAAATTTATTTGATTTTTTTGGAATCGCTGACCAAAGTTTGAATGCGTGAAGATGCCACCGTCGCTCTGTCTGCCTTCTCCACCAATGTCAACTAATGTAAAACAGTAATTGGCATCACAAACCGCTAATAAATTAATGCTATGATTCTCCTTATAATTATAGAAAGTTGAGCCACTATGAGGAGGTGACTGAAATAGAAAATGACCATTTTCATCTCTTAAAGTAAATATAAATACAATAAAGTAAATATAAATATAAGTATATTTAAAATCGATTTACCTGTATTATTACGTGCTTCCCATCTATCACACCTATGCAATGCGGAAAATTCCACTTTATTGCAAAATCATTCGCAATTCTCAGCCAATTCTCTTCCTTTATTTCAGGGAAAACTGATTTGTGGAGAGTATTCCACAATTCCTCACATGTCTCAGAAATAATTTTTGAGACAGTGTTTACTCCAATCCGAAAAGAATAGGCTATTGAAGCCATACTGTCCCCAGACGCTAAATACCGTAAACATACCAAAAGCCGTGTACGGCTTGATATTGGATCTCGAATGACATACTGCTTTTCAATGAATGGCCCAACAATACTCAACAACTGATGGAACATCTCTGTGGAGATTCGACAATAATTATAAAACATTTCGTGATCTTCAAATTCCATTTCTCTGACCAGATTGTCACTGGCACCTTGTAAAAATCTTTGTCTTTCTCTAAATATCGGGCGCACCCACATTTTATCATGAGCTTTTCCCTCTTCAATCATCAATTTCCATATTGCAAACAGTTTTAATATATGGCGTTTCCCAACTTTCCGATGTTGAAGTGTTTGCTTCATCTTCTTCCATTTTCGCCATCGTTTCCATATAATTAATAATACTATGTCAGGATCCATTATTACTTACGTACTTGCTATACGTACTTTTCTCGCTGTCCTCCTTGATGTTCGTATACTTCTAGCAGAACTTGACCTTGGCTTCTTAAAACTTGCCGAAGACTGCTTATAAAAAAGCAAGTTATATTATAGATAACATTTGTAAAAAAAACATCGGTATATACATAAAACTAATATTACAGATCAATGCAGAAGTAATTAAATTACAAGTTGGAACAAACATCTCTTTCAACATAGTTTATCTTTTTAAACATTAAAGAAAGGACAAAAAGGACATCTGCATTAATCTTTCTTCTTATGGAGCCTTAAGGAGATTAAATTTAATATTTTGATTATTAGAAATATATTATTACCTTAAAAATGCTGCTAAATGCAAAGCTGTCCTGCATCGACTACTACGCATTCGTCTTCTACGTTTATCTTGCCGGTTTTTATTAAACATGCACATTTTACGGAACCAAAAGTATCGGTTCCCCATGAAGCGCACTTTTTGTAACGCGTAGGTTACCAAAACCAATCACAAATCATATTTAGCATTTCTGTTAGAGCATACATCGGAAACTCTAATCTTCGATTGGTTGTATTAGTTACGCGTTCCGCGCAATACGCTCTATGTGAATGCCGACTTTCAGAATGGCGTAACTTTTATTAAATTACTAGATAACACTAGAATACGCAGATTACGCTTTACGCAGGTTACGCCTCATGTGACGGCACCCTGACATATAGATTTCCAGTGCTTAATTTCGGCATACCCAACAGCCGTAATCAAATTGAACAGAATTAAAGTGATTATAACATTGTCATAACCTCACTTTATGTAAAATAAAGATAATTAAATAATTGTATATTTGTTCGCAGGCAACGAAATGTGGCTATTGCGGGTTTATTTTACGAAGGTCATGTGGAACAATTTTAGACCACCATTGCTTCAGTACATACGACGAAAATGCCCACGTCATTAATGTTGACGAAAATGCCGTGGTCACTATGAGTAAGTTATTATATTTATTTATTTGTGTAGTTCTTGAGAAAGGTTTTATTATCCGTTATAAATTTTGTCTGTTACGGTAAACATTTTCGGTAAGTCATTGTTTACTTATTTATTTTAAAGGAAAGAGACATGAAACTGAAGATGTACAGCATTCGAAAGAAGGAGCTGTACAATCTACACAGTCTATACTCACACAAGATGAGTTGCTGATTGAATTTGTTCGTATCCGAAGGGGTTTGTGGGACCATTCCCTTCCGACCAGCGAAAGAACAAGATTAAAAAAAGATAGTTTATGGCAAGAGATTGTAAACGCATTTGATGGTAAGATCATTTTTTAATTACTTGTATGAATTATATTATCTGTGTATAAAAGTAAATAATAAACGATTCTTTATACAATCATAGGATCCCTGTCTATGGAAGCAATAAAGCAGAGATGGAAACACCTTCGAGATTCGTATATGAAGGCTAGAAAGAAAATGCGAGGATACGTGCGAAGTGGATCAGGGGTGGAATCTGGCCATCCATTACGAAGTTCTTTTGCTCATCACGAAGAAATGAGATTTCTCGACGATACAATAAAGACAGCACCGTAAGTATTTGCATTGTTTTTTATAACTGAGATTTTATAAATATTCAAATTGTGTGCAATTGGATTTAATAATTTGTAAAATCATTTTGATTTCAGGACTGTCAGCTCCATCCAGCACATTTCTGAAGCGAATTCATCCCATGTTGACATGGATAATATGCAAGTGGACATGACTGCAGACAACTTGATCGATTTTGATGATTCTACACAGAATTCTGCAGGTTCACCATCAGAATCATCACGAAAATCGTCATGTTTATCGCCAGGGGTGAAAAGGAAAAGTAAGTGGCAATTGTTTTTTTGGTTTTGTGTTTTTTAGGTACTTACCATATATACGCATATATTACAGATGCGCAAAGGCAAGCAGAAATCGAGGCTAAGTTTTTAAGTATAAAGCGGGGAGCACACACTTTCGCATAAGCGCATAACGCATAAGCATAAAGAAATGAGCCAATCAGGATCTTTTATTTTTATCCCCACTCCTTGTCCCGAGGAGCTTGCATTGTGCATACAGCATAATGCATAAGGCGTCGAAAAATTCGTAAGAACGAATTTTTTATGGTTATGGGTTGTGGTTGTGCAAGAGTCGATGAATTTTACAAGGGGTCTGTTCTTTTTAGCTGCACTGCTGCACTAGTGCAATAAGTTAAGAAAGAGACAAACATACTTTCTTTCACTCTAAACTAATTGCACTAGTGCAGCAGTGCAGCTAAAAAGAACAGACCCAAGATTGTTTCCAATCTTTCTAACCTTTTCGAAATATATCGACGTCATAGACATCATATAACCTCAATACGAGGTTAAAGACATTATTTCACCAACCGGTGATCAAACTGGAAAAATCCACTATCGACGTCATATAACTTCATTAAAAATCTCCTTCGAAATATATCTGAGAAGGTGTGTTTAAATATTCTTTATTATTATTAAATAAAATTCTTTGATTATCATAAAATTATTTTTTTTTCTATTATTAATTATATAAATATTGATAGGAAAATGGATCATGATTCATATTATTATGCTACATTATATCAAGATGAGGATGATGAAAATTTTGATTATGATGAAAATAAAAATGAAGAAGTGAGTGGAGATGCTTTGCTGATTTCTTTAGTGCGTGACCATCCTTATTTATACAATAAGGAACTGACGGATTTTAAAGATGCCATTAAGAAACAGAATGCTTGGGTAGAAATAGCAAGTATCATGAACATGACAGGTACGTACATAATGCCTTTCTACATATAGTCGATAGTTTTATGGACCAACTTGGTGACATTCTACGCCGACTATCATACGTACGACGTAGAAACCTGCAAAGAAGACTTATGAATATTGCTATAGAAGAGGAGGATGCCGAATTTCTGGAGAAAGGGAATGATAAGATGTAATAGAAATGTTCTTTTTTATTATAAATTTTATTTTAAATATTATAAGTATTAAGTTTAATATTATCAATTTTATTTTAAATATAAATTTTTCATTTTGTTTATTATAAAGAATAAAATATATTTGTGTTATTATAAAGAATAAAATATATTTTTGCATTCAGTTCATTAATTGTTGTACGAAGTACTCTGTATTATTAAACTTTGAAAATATATAAAAAGACTACGTACGAATGTTGTGTCGTAAAAAACTTTCGAATTATATACTTTTAAAAAATACTTTTACAAAATTATTGACAAGTGCGTTAAAATTACATGATGTTTCAAAAGTTGTTAGTTAAAACTTTGTCCCACTGCCACGATAGAGGATTGACATGCTCGAAATAATGTGCAAAGTTATCTCGAATTTTCACTGCTGCAGATTTTTGCGAAGCATTTCTGTAACTTACAGCTGTAAGTCCATTACTTGTAGCCAAGAGAATGCGCTCTTCTTCTTGTATATTACAGTATCTTCTTTCTGGAAATGGTAAGTCCAGTTCTTTATTAATAATAAAATTATGCAAAATAACCGTTGCTTGTACAGCTTTTACGGCAGTAGATGTGCGTGCAACAATAGGTTGACGATATATTCTCCATCTTGCAACCAAAATCCCGAAAGCACATTCAACTGTTCTTCTTGCTCGACTCAGGCGATAGTTAAAAATTTTTCTGCTGATATTCAGCCGTCGACTCCGAGGATATGGTCGCATCATATATGTGCTTAGAGGAAAGGCCTCATCTCCCAATAAAACGTACGGAAAATCAAAATCCATATTATTTAGACGCCTAGGTGGAGGAATATGGAGAGCATTCGTCTCAAGTAAATGCGGTAATCCGCTACTATCAAAAACACCTCCGTCGCTGTGCCTTCCTTCAGCTCCAATATCAACAATAGTGAAGCGGTTCTTGACATCACTTATTGCGAGCAGGTTTATGCTATGATTTCCTTTATAGTTGTAATAGCATGAACCACTACGAGGCGTGAAATTGGAAACTATCATTGTAATAAACACATTTTCATTCCAAATATATATATAATAAATTTAATAAATAATATATAATAAATTCCTAATATACATACCTGAATAACGACATGCTTCCCATCGATAGCGCCTATACAATTGGTAAATTGGCATGTTGTTTCAAAATCGCCTGCAATCATACTCCAATTTTCTTCAGTTGGATCAATCATAACTTTTTCCTTTAAGGAAAGCCAAATTGCTTGACAAGTTTCCGGAATAATTTGTGATAGCGTACATTGGGCAATACGATAAGCATATGATAACGATGTCATGCTGTCGCCAGATGCCAACCATCGTACAGTCACTTCTAATCTCGTTCTGGCCGGTATTAATTTTCGAACTACATTTTGTTTTTCAATTAGTGGTCCAACAATATTAAGTAATTCATTGAAGGTTGTTGGTGACATTCTAAGGTAGTTGAAGTATTTTTCCGGATCTGTCAATCGCATCTCCACAAGTAAATTGTCGCTGGCACCTTGCAGAAGTCTTCTTCTCTCGGTAAAAATAGGCCGTACCCATTTTACGATCATTTTTGCGTTCTCCCAATTTTTTGTAACGCAAATACAAATAAAACAATGAAATAACTTTTTTTATAGTTATCTCAGCATATCTCAATGGTTCATCTCTTGCTTGCATAAGATACTTCATAATAATTATTAGTATGATATTTGGATCCATTATATACAGCCACTTATTTTAAAATATAATAGAAGAATTAACAATTTTCTTTGTTATTCCGGTTCCGAAATTTAATGACACTTCAGAATACACTCCGCGAAGGAATGAATATTCGCGTTGACAACAGATTTTCGCGCTCGTTCTGCGAATTTGTTTGTCCTTATATTACATGGAGGACAATTACGCGGAAAAGCGGAACGATATAGTGACAAATAGGTATTTATATTCATTTTTAAAAATTATGTATACTTAATTCATTGCAATTTTTATTAATATGCTTACCTTATCAGCTTGTCTAATGAATATGAGCATTTTAATCAACAAATACAGTTAAAAATTAATATTTTATAATTCTCCGTTCCGCTTTTCCATTCAAAATATGCTCCATGTAAAGGTGCGGCCTCATTGACGCTAGAAACCAGCGGCAAATTAAAATTACTAGACTTTCTCTAGATTCAGCGTCAATAAAATAAAGTTCAAACAGTTTTAACTTTTTCAGCGTGTCGCAAAATTCAAGTGTAAGGGTCTGTTCTTTTCAGCTGTACTGCTGCACTAGTGCAATAAGTTAGAAAGAGACAAACATACTTTCTTTCACTCTAACTAATTGCACTAGTGCAGCAGTTCAGCTGAAAAGAACAGATCCATTGTGTAATTTGTAAAAAGTCCGTTACCGTCTTTGGACGAGAGCGGACGTGTTCTGCGCGTCCTTCGCATTTTTGTTTTAGAAGAAGATGTGTAATGTAATATTTGATGTGTAATTTGTAGAATTTGATGTGTAATATAATGTATATAGTGTATATAGTGTATATGTAATACAGATTAATAATGATTAATTACGAGAATGAAGTAAGTAATATAATAATATATTAATATTATATAGTATATGTGTGTGTGTGTGTGTGTGTGGAATATTTTGATCATTCTTGTTGTGCAGAAATAAGCTGCTTTTTTGGATATTAATAAGTCATGAAAACTATATTTTTAGGTTAGTTCGATATCTGCAAATATATGATGTGACGTGACGCTTTTGAGCTCCGTCACCATTGCCCTGTCGAGGGGAAACAGCGTGCACGGGGTCGTTCCTCGCGCCTGAGAGGGAACTTGAAATAACTATACTCTGATTGTTTAGACTTATTTTAGCTTTAATGTAAGATCCGCGAATAAAGTGCGGCTGCTGTGCGAGCGTGCGTTATCTCCTTTGTACATGAAGATACAGTAAGATACCGGAAGGAGAGGGAGCCGTATAGGAAGATACCGGATATACCGCAGAAGATACCGAAGATACCGCAAGAAAACAAAAGGTCAAGTAATAAGGTCCCGCGCCGCCGCTCTTTATAATATAATGGGAAATTAAATCTGCATTTTTTCAGATTGATAAAGAAACGGTAGCAAATCCAGACGACGGTGATGAGGGCAACTTTCCAGGCAGCTGACTGGAAAACAGAAATCTCGGAAGCAGACGCGGATACGGCCTGGCCAGCCGTTCACGTCCCCGAGAATCGGCATCATCACAAGTTACCGTCGCCCGTGGATTCTGAACCCCTGCGTAAGGGCAACGCCGTACAACAGCAGCAACTTTGGAAGGGGGCGGAGAATCAACCCCCGTTCATCCGAAATTGACGAAATGCGCGGAAGATCGGCGCGGGATCCGAGGACCTCACGGAAGCACTTGAAATTCGTCACTGTTCGGTGAGCTCGTGCCACGAATACACGTGTGACGAACCTCGAGGAAGCGACCCCGAAGGAAGCCATAGCCGACGATCAGTGTAAGCCGTCGCACAGGTAGCCTAATTATTGTTCATCCGGGATCAGTTGGCGTCGTCTAGAGATACCGTCGCAGGGCGACGAATATTTCGTAAAGCTACCGTGTAAAGTAATTGTACTTGTACCGTAATTACCGGACGCCAGCTGTCCCCGGGTGTCGCGGATTTGTTCCTCTCAGGGGGCTCGCGCCGACAGTCTCGTGCCGTACCGTAGAATTTGATATCGTTAATTACCGTTAAATGTTGTTTCGTGTCATATTAAGCGTGTAGGTACTGTTATGTTACGTGCCGAAATCTAAGTCCTAGCGTGACGTGGCAATTTTGGTCGTTTCGTATCGCATATCGAAAGGCGGGATTTGCGCGAAAAATTTCTTCGCGAGCGTGTGTTACCGTAAATGAACAATTCGCTCTGCAAGAATATTTGTTAACGCGAAATCTCCGCTGAATCATCTTCCTGTTACCGCTTATTCAAAAATTCTATTGTTCGACTGAGAGTCTTTGTTGCCGAGTACACAAGGTCGCGAGAAGACCGTTAAATCAAGCAAACAGTTCCGCATAAACATTGTTACCGCTACCGTTTTCCGAAGCCTTGGTTTTTCTGCCAAAAATATACCGTGAAATATTATCGCCGATTACCGTACCGTAAACTCGATTCGAGATATATCGAAATTTTTGAAGAGACGTGTGCCGTTGAAACGATACTAACAGGATACTCGATTATGATATTCTATTCATTATCCGTTACTGTTGAATAATTGTATCGCAAATTACCGTCAACTAGTGTATTTAGTTCTGTTCGATTAATATCGAGATTCGCGCGAGGCTCGTGCCTCGACCGGTGTTCCGAAGTCGTACGTGTTGGTTGTACGCCGACCGCGAGTTTTATCCTGTAGTCGATTACCGCTCATTATTAGTGAATTATTGTAAGAAATACCGTTCAATTTATATCGAAATCTTGCGGCGGGTCTCACGACTCCGGCCGTGTTTGGAAATTTGACTGAGTATCGTATCTCGCGTATGCAAGATTATCCCGCTGTAACTTATTATTTGAGCTTCCGTATCGCGAGTTGAGAGATATTATCCATCACTTTATTACCGCTTTCATCGTTGTATTATAGTCACACATTTTGAATAGACCGTTTTCGTTATCACTGACCTTCGCGTCAGCCGTTACAAGTCAAGTCCTTTGTCTTTCAAACTCGGATCTTCGATTGTTTATATTCCGAGATTTATCTGTTCGTTCTTAGTTTGTTTTTTTTTGATACCGAAAGTTATATATTATATGGATCTTATCTTTGTTATACCGTTTACTATCTGTACCATTATTGTTTAATATATTTAGATAATTATAAGTAAAATAACCGACTGTCGATTATTTCTCTCTCCTCAATACTGTCTAGCGCTCTCTCTCTCGACATCTAATCCACAGAGAACCCTGCCCCTCTGCCAAATACTGAGCCCGGGATTACCGGATCTTGCCGTTACCGTATCGTTATCGTGGCGCGGAAGTACCGCGCCTGGCGCCCAATTACATAAGTTACCGTATTATAAGTTACCGCATTTTCAGTTACCGCACGATACCGTTTCTCAGATACCCTACTGAATTTTTATAATCTAATTTTTATACCGGCCAAGACCTTGCACGCTACCTCCTCGAGATCGGCGTTCTCGAGGCGGGCAACGGCGTCGCAATGAATGATAAAACTTTTGTAGACGGATAGATCTATGTTTGGATTAGTTGGATATATTAAACAATTAATAATGATTTCTTTTAGGAAATTGCAATGGTGCAGACTTGCGGGGTTTGCGAAACAATTTGCTACCTCGCCGAAGTGTCCAACCACGAATGTTTGAAGGGATACGGGTGTTATGTGGATGCTGCGACACGCTATTTTTACCCGCTTTTAAGTATATATTTTATTTTTTATAAGTGCATTTTATTTTGTTGTCCGTATATTTCTAAACTTAATATTTTTTTTATATGTGATGGAAAAACGTGCCTACGCCGTGCCTACATTAACGGCGAAGAGCAAATAGTTGAGGCCGAAATTGGTGCAACTTTCAGCCAGGATATACGTAAGTTATGGATCAGTTGGCACAATAATGAACTCTTCTGCTCCTCTTCAATGAAATTAAATATTTTTTTATTTGATTTTAGTCGTGGCAGGAAATTGTCAATTGGCGAATTCCAGCTGTCAATCTGAAGAAAATCTTGTAAAGAATGTGGGCAGCAAAACATCTAAAGTTCCTTCCAAAAGAAAGGCCTCAAAGAAATTGTCGCTAGAAGAAGAAGAGCATTTAATTTTGGCCGTCCAAAATAGAAAACCACTGTGGGACATTAGCCAGCCGATAGACCAGAGATCCAGGGAAATCCGGAAACGACTTTGGCAAGAAGTTGCTGATGAATTGAATGGTGAATAAATAAATATATAATACAGTTGGAATACATAATACAGTTACATAATACAGTACATATGAAATATAATACAGTATAATACAGTACATATGAAATAACGAAAGATCGTTCTCTGATGTCGTTCGATTATTTAATGACACGTATCCGAACCGTCGAATTAATAAGTCCACTGTGTTAAAAACAATAGAACGTTTTAGACAAACTGGTAGCGTAAGAAATCGCTCTAAGTCAGGAAGACCATTGTCTGCAACCAACGAAGAAAAACAACTTGATGTTCTGCAGACATTTATTGAAGATCCCAATTCTAGTGTTCAGAGAGTCGCTCAAACTCACGATATTGCTCCCATGTCGGTTTGGAGAATTTTAAAGAAGAACAAGTTCCATCCATATAAATTGCAATACGTTCAAGAATTGCAAAACGGAGATGAGGAGCGTCGTATACATTTCTGTGAAAGAATGATGGCACTAATAGATGTCCGGCCCATCTTCCCTTATCAAATTGTTTTCACAGACGAGGCAACTTTTACCTTAACGGGAGAAGTTAATAATCAAAATTTTCGTTTCTGGTCAGATGAGAATCCGAATTGGGTGCGGGAAACTCACACACAACATCCACAAAAAATAAATGTATGGTGCGGAATAATAGATGGCTATTTAATAGGGCCGTTTTTTTTTGAAGAATATTTGAACGCTACGCTCAAGGTATGAGAGATTACTTGTTGATCAAATAATTCCAGCCATACAGAATACTTTTCCAAATAATTTCCAAGAAATATGGTTTCAGCATGATGGAGCTCCTGCTCATTTTGGTGCAGGACCACGTCGTATTTTAAATGAGACTTTTCCGCTACGGTGGATAGGAAGAAGGAACGGAAATGAGGGAGGAGAGGATTGGCCACCTCGGTCACCAGATCTAACTCCTCTTGATTATTATCTATGGGGATATCTGAAGAGTAAGGTTTACAGAACAAAACCTAAAACCATTCACGAATTGATACAGCGAATAAGGGATGAAATGGCTTTGATACCTTTTGAAACGAATCGTAAAGTCATTTCTACATTCTACCAAAGATTAGCATATTGTCAGGAAGTAAATGGCAGCCACTTTCAGCATTTACTTTAACACATTGAAACACATTTGCAATCGTTTGGTGCAACCTAACCTGATCTCTGTATACACGCACCGCACGCACGCACACGCACACATTTCGAACAATTATTATGATAAATGAGCATCCACAAATTTATTTACTGTTTACTATGTCGATTGCTTTCCAGGTCTTTAAATGCTCGATTGTAATTTGGTTGGGTCTTTGCTTTTGCTGACTGGATCCACGACCGATCTTGCCTTAGTTAGCTGGATCACACACACAACAGATGCAAATCCGAGCGAGTAACCTCCATGTAGTACACCTTGGATAATGTTAATACCGGCGCTACTCTATCATTCAACCCTCATAACTCGCAAAGTACTTAATAAAAATGAACATTATTATAGTGTTTTGGAAAGCTCTTGAATTAAGCTATAAGAATATGCAATCAAATGTAGGGGGTGTCATTTAAAAAAGTCAATGTGACCTTGACCTGACCTTGACGACGCCATCCAAGGTCAAACTGATAGAATCAGTATATAGATCTTCTTAAACCCTACAACTTTTGTTGGAAACACTTTTCTAAAACGTATATTTTCCGAGATATTTAGGGGTTTCCACACTTTTGGTAGACCCTGTATATATATATATATATACAGGGTGTCAATTAAGTCCCGGGACGGCTGAATATTTTCTCATGTAAGGTATTTTTGAAAAAGGTCAAGGTCATTTCTGAAGTAATTTTCAACGAGGAATTCAACGGTGACCTTCAATTTGACCTTGAGCTTGACCTTCAAGGTTATTTGAAGGTCAAAGTGTTTTTTTTAAATAGGAACCCCTATTTTTGATTGTATATTCTTATAGCTGACCTCGAGAGCTTTCCAAAACACTATAATAAAATATTTTTCCCTCAAGCATTTATCGAGTTATGATGCTTCAAATCATTTCTTAATTTTACATAAACCGTAAAATATCTTGTAAAATATTCACTTTTCGATTATTTTACCTTCATACTTTTATGTACAAAATAATGAGAGGAATCAATTGGCGTAAAGAAAACATATAGTTGTTTTTAAGAAAAAATATGGAATTGTTAATTGCAAATTACATATTTTTTCTTAAAAACAACTATATGTTTTCTTTACGCCAATTGATTCCTCTCATTATTTTGTACATAAAAGTATTAAGGTAAAATAATCGAAAAGTCAATATTTTACAAGATATTTTACGGTTTATGTAAAATTAAGAAATGATTTGAAGCATCATAACTCGATAAATGCTTGAGGGAAAAATATTTTATTATAGTGTTTTGGAAAGCTCTCGAGGTCAGCTATAAGAATATACAATCAAAAATAGGGGTTCCTATTTAAAAAAAACACTTTGACCTTCAAATAACCTTGAAGGTCAAGCTCAAGGTCAAATTGAAGGTCACCGTTGAATTCCTCATTGAAAATTACTTCAGAAATGACCTTGACCTTTTTCAAAAATACCTTACATGAGAAAATATTCAGCCGTCCCGGGACTTAATTGACACCCTGTATATATATATATATATATATATATATATATATATATATATATTTATGTATATTTTATGTATATTTTATGTATATTTTACATTATGTATATTTTACAGTTGAAAAGGATCAATCAAAAGACATCCAAGCAAACAATATTACTGATTACAATGAAGCGCTGATTAATGCTGTGTACGCTAGACCTGCATTATACGACTATCGTTTACCAATAAAAGAAAGGACAAGTTTGAAAAAAAAAAGGCATTATGGAATGAAATCGCAAATTTAATGGAAGGTACAAATGATGTAGAATTCGTTCAAAAACGATGGAAGCAACTTCGTGACAGTTATGTTAAGGCGAAAAAAAAAGAAAAGGCATACGTGCCAAGTGGATCTCCTGGTGTACAAAATAAGAAGATTGTTTTTGCCTTGTATAATCAGATGAAATTCCTAGATGACATAATGAAAATAAATTTAAGAAGTAGTTAAAATCGATCAACACTGGCAATATTTATTGAGGTAAAAAATCACAATCACGACGTTTCGACCATAGGTTTAGGTCCTTTTCGAGTGAACTATAAAAAAATTATTTCCAGTAATAAAACAAACAAGAAAAATTAATGATACTTTAAATTACATAGATGTTCAAATAAGATTTGAGCAACAAGTTATATACATACAGTAATTAAATTAACGGTTCTATCGTGAGAAATAAGAAATCACTTCGTCAAGATTATCATGTCACTGTCTCCATCAACACACGGAGAAAGACTAGACAACCTTTATTATTCTATCATAAATATTGTTTAAATTTTCAGTGTCCTTTTGTAAGTTAATCGTGTTGTCAAACTTTTTTATATAAAACATTTCGGCAATTTCTCTCTTTCTCACGTGTTTCTCATTGTGTAAAATAGTCGGTGATGACCAATCGAAGTCATGGTTAAATTCCACTTTATGCTTGCTAATAACGGAAAAATTACTTTCGTGCACTTTTATGTTGTTGCGATGTTCTTTTATACGAGTGCTTACATGTCTTTTTGTTTGGCCGATATATGATACGTTACAATTTTTGCAGTCTAGTTTGTAAACGACTTCCGTTCTATTATTAATGGGCAACCTATCTTTACCACGTTTAATTAATGAGTTGAGTTTTTTAGGTACATTATAAACGACTTTAAAGCCTATTTTTTTAAAAACGCTATCCACATCATCACTCCAGCCGTCAACAAACGGCAAGGAAATGTACGAAGGTGTAGCTGCATTGTCAAATTCATTGTCAGTATTCGTGTTATCGCGATGTTTCAAAAAATATAATCTTTTTTGCACATGACGGTTGATGATTTGATTCGGAAAGCAATTGTTCGAAAGAATCCGCCTAACCGCGTCGATATTCTTAGCATGAAACCGAGTGTCCGCTAACAAAATAGCGTGGTCAAGAAAATAAATTTCTTACGGAAACATGCCAACGTTTTAGAAAAAGTTTGCAATTTAGAAAGTTTATTGAAATAAGCGCTTATTAGCAAATAGTAGTATATATGCTATAAAAATAAGTAATAATGCTAAAATATTTTATTCATTAAAGATAAAAATAAGATTAACAAAGATAAAAATAAACTTTTTTTTATAAAAGATTTTTTTTATAAAGACAGACTATGGAGTCAGCAAACTTCACTCAACAGTAAATTCTTAAAGAAATGTCAACGACCTTCAAGGTTGGAAAAACTTTGATAGTTTTAATAGTTTTTGCTTTCTCTATTATTTTATACTAATCATGATGTACGATGCTCTATCTATTCCTGTTTTATATTTAACAGAGCAATCAACTATAAGGGCAAATAATTGTGTAAATATAAAAAAGTGTATGTTTTCTATTATGAAAACATACCTGTTTATATATGAACAAACAACAATTGTTTATGTAAACAGATTTAAGTTTAAAAATTTAAATATTTGTCTGTGACGTGACAATTGTGACCTCCACATTGCACGCAAGCAATTAACTCTGACGACGACCTTCGATGAGCGGCAGCTTATAACTTTGACATTTCCGTCAAAAACAACTTGAAAAAAATTTGAGATGTAGTTCAAAACATGAATAAAATGACCTCAAAGTTTAAATAAATTCTAATTATTTTTTCCGTCTCAAACAAATTCACAAAAAAAGCTTAAAAATCAGCCTCATAATGTGGTTTCCCCCCTTAACGCTTATACAATGGATGCTATACTTACTATGTCTATGATTTATGTCATGTTATTATAGTGAATAGGTTATAAATAGATTATGAATAGGCTATATAAAATAATAAAAAAGTAATAAAAATGGGTGGATATGCTTGCGCGGTCAAAAACTGTAAAAACGTTACAGGTATAAAAGGAATTAGTTTTTTTAGATTTCCGAAAGATCCTCAAAGATAAAATTTATTAATGTTATTATAATAATATACGACAGTAAATAAATTACACTCTTGTTAGAAAGATCTTTGTAATTTTAATTATGTAGCATCAAACTTATTGTTAAACTTATTGTGTTTATTGTGAATTAAATTTAACTTGATTTATAGTTCTTATTACTTTTTATTTAAAAATACTAATTTTCATATGTGTTTTAGAGCTCAACTATGGTTAAAATTTTGTAATAGATATATAGAAACACCTTTGGAAAAATTATATAATAATTACAGGATTTGTAGTGAACATTTCACATTTTCAATGTTTTTGAAACAATTTGAAAAATAGGCCTCAACCACATGCTATTCCGACAATATCAAATTTGGAATCTTTATCAGAAAATAAAATTCAAAGTAAAATTTATGTTTTATTTTACAATTTATTTAATTATTTATAAATTATATATATATATATATACAGAATTTAACCAAAAGATACCGCTAAATTGTTGGAAAATATTCTTCGAACATAGAAAATGAAAATATATTACATGATTATATTGTTACGTCCGGTGGATTTCACGATTCTTTTCTTTCTTTGAAACGCTATCTTAGAAGTAATTAAAGATAGGCTCGAATTTGAAATAAGCAAACGGAACCTAACTCGCGTCAACAACCAGAATAGCCAGTCGAGATAGCGGTAAAGAAAGTCTAAGGGCCTGAGCAGAATGGCTGCCTTATAGTATTAAGACATGTCTTTATGTCTTAAGACTTTGTCTTCATGCACAATACTGTCTTGTGTATTGAGTCTTAACGGTGCGTTTTGCAAGAACTCGCGTATGCGTATGTGAGGAATATACGTAAAAAAGCAATAGTGTATAATATACGACTGCTAATAATAGGTAAGTTTTCATAAACATTTATAATATAATATATTTAAATGTTTTAATATGTAATAACAATTTTATACGTTGAAGTGTATTGCAATAAACGAATATAACCTAACTTCTTTGTTAAAAGAGATTCGTTATGACACTTATAAATCAAATTTTTTATCCAATATTACATGTTTACATCTAATTATATGTTTAATTATTATTATATTTCTAAAATAATTATCTCGTTATTCAAATAGTAGAACTACTTTTTTTCTAAAAAATTGAACAAGATATATATTGCGCTATATCATTTTTATAAAATTAAAATTAGAACATACAGTTGTATTTCTTTTATTTTATATAAATTTTCATTAAAATGATATATCGTACAAGGAGATCACCTGTATCAAACACACATACACGCATGCATGTACAATTTATCATAAAATGTTAAAATTAAACTGAAAAATTCTTTTACAGATAAACGTCTAATGTTAAAAGTGCAAAATAAAATGCAAAGGAGAAAGAAATTGTTGATAGTTGCATTATATTGGATGATTTTATATAAATTAATACGTAAGAGAAGATGTATTAAGTATATTAGAAGATGGCACGTGAGACCAATAAACCAATTAAGGTACAGATACGGAGATTATGAAACACTTTTTCAAGATTTGAAAAGTGATGAAGATTTGTTTTTTCGTTACACAAGAATCTCTTTGCCACTGTTCAACAAATTTGAACCACCCGTATCTATGGCTATAACTTGTTTCTTAGAGATTAAAGAGCCTGTGGTCCTCGAGAAATTGATCAAAGGTAAACATAAAACAAACCTCTGAAATTAATATTGCACGTGCGCTCGTTCGACAGGCCATTCTCAATCGTCAAATCATTAAGCAATAAGATAATCAGCTCCTCGCTCTCACTCTCTACTGGATGGAGCTAAATCTCGAGCAAAAGGGGCTTAATTAATTAGAGCCTTAAGACACTCCTCTCTTCCTAAAAATCTAACTCCTTGATCCTAAGAAGGGAGTAATAGAAATTATTTGATTCGACTAAAAAAGATTCCAAGCAGGAAGGAGGAGCAAAAACTTTAAAACTCACGAGCCGAAAGCGCGGACACATAGTTAATTCTCAGGATTTTTTTGACTGCATTTCTCCGCTAATTTTTACACCAGTTCGCAATATTAAGAAAAAAAAAAAATCAATTGAATAGTTTGAAGTGAGTGTGATCCCTGGGCTCCTCCAGACGTTGCAGTTTCACAATCAATTACTTGTTGGCTTGCAACTCACGCTCCGGCCTGAATCAAAATTTTTTATTGTCAACGCACTCAATAATTAGTAAGTCTCATCCGATTATACTCCCTTTAACCTTTCACGATTAAGTTGTCATTGGGAAATATATTTTTTTTTATTTTTTACCTAAATCAACAATAAAAATAATTATCTTCATTTCATCAACCATTTAAATCTTGTTCTCTGGCTCATTCCTTTTCCTTAATCCACCTTCACACAATTCCTTGTTCGTCGAGAATCTCCGCAAGGCGGTTCACGAACAATTCCCTGTTCGTCTAGAATCTCCGTAAGGCGGTTCACGAACAATTCCCTGTTCGTCTAGAATCTCCGTAAGGCGGTTCACGAACAATTCTCTGTTCGTCTAGAATCTCCGCAAGGCAGTTCACGAACAATTCCTTGTTCGTCCAGAATCTCTACAAAGCGATTCACGAACTCCTCGTTCACCTTGGAGCTCTATAGCACTGTTTACTCCTATTTTAATTAAATCTTCGAGAGCTGATTCCTCTTTCGACTTCCCTTAAAATTCCAATCCTTTTTCAGGCGTTGTCAATACAGGTACAAAATTGTACTGAGAATCACGCAAAGTATAGAGAGATAATATAATATCGAAGAGACAGGGGAGAGCTTCGGCTCTCCCACTCTGGGGTAGCTGGACTTATGATGGTAGTGCACTGGACAAGACAGGAAAAATGAAATCGAACAAATTTAACTTAGACCAAGCAGACAAGCATGACGCGCGTCGCCGTGCCGTCGCATACAACTTCAGTGGGATCTCGCCTTTCCACCTCAGCCCCACCGGTGTCACTGTAACCTCTCTTCGACATTACGGGTCAAAAAACATCATGGGTATAATTGCCAAACCAGAGTTGGGCAGCCATAATGTTCATATATCAGTAACCATCGATTTGTACAGATATGCCCCGCTACTATTTCTAAAAGGGCCAGACACCGCCACACATCACGTGATTCAGTGGGTAGATAATGTCGCCGGATATTCTAATCTGGCAACTGGAACCCAAATGCCAGTTCCCCTAGATATGTATGAAAATTTGTCTAAACTTCCAGAGTCTGGGCATTCCGACCGCTAATTCTTTCGATGGCTGTTAATCTAATTCGATTACTTCAGAGACACATCATTGATCCGGATTAATCTAGGGAAATTTAGGAAGTCTATCGTTGAGTACCACTGCTCAGTCCGATCAGAGATCCGATTAGTTGTCGTAAACACCCCGGTGAAGGAGTGAGATATTTAGCGTGAAACTTTTCACCAATAGCCGACATGGGGTGCTTTCCATTTAGCGACACAAATCGACACAAGTGTCATTCTATCTTTGTTTATTGTTATTCATTGAAAAAAGATAGAATGACATTTGTGTCGACTTGTGTCGCTAAATGGAAAGCACCCATGGTTAAGCGGGGAGCACACACTTTCGCATAAGCGCATAACGCATAAGCATAAAGAAATGAGCCAATCAGGATCTTTTATTTTTATCCCCACTCCTTGTCCCGAGGAGCTTGCATTGTGCATACAGCATAATGCATAAGGCGTCGAAAAATTCGTAAGAACGAATTTTTTATGGTTATGGGTTGTGGTTGTGCAAGAGTCGATGAATTTTACAAGGGGTCTGTTCTTTTTAGCTGCACTGCTGCACTAGTGCAATAAATTAAGAAAGAGACAAACACTTTCTTTCACTCTAAACTAATTGCACTAGTGCAGCAGTGCAGCTAAAAAGAACAGGCCCAAGATTGTTTCCAACCTTTCTAACCTTTTCGAAATATATCGACGTCATAGACATCATATAACCTCAATACGAGGTTAAAGACATTATTTCACCAACCGGTGATCAAACTGGAAAAACCCACTATCGACGTCACATAACTTCATTCAAAAATCTCCTTCGAAATATATCTGAGAAGGTGTGTTTAAATATTCTTTATTATTATTAAATAAAATTCTTTGATTATCATAAAATTATTTTTTTTTCTATTATTAATTATATAAATATTGATAGGAAAATGGATCATGATTCATTATATCAAGATGAGGATGATGAAAATTTTGATTATGATGAAAATAAAAATGAAGAAGTGAGTGGAGATGCTTTGCTGATTTCTTTAGTGCGTGACCATCCTTATTTATACAATAAGGAACTGACGGATTTTAAAGATGCCATTAAGAAACAGAATGCTTGGGTAGAAATAGCAAGTATCATGAACATGACAGGTACGTACATAATGCCTTTCTACATTTGAATTATATTAAGTTATTATTTTAACTCATTTTCAATAAAAAAAAGTAGTTACTAATTAATAAAATTATAAAAGAATTTTGACATTTTTTTGAATAATTAAAACTTATATTTAAAATAAATTTTATTAGGTGCTTTCCATTTAGCAATACAAATCAACACAAGCGTCATTCTATTTTTGTTTTACATTATGTCGACTTGTAAATGAAAAGCATCCATTGTTAAATTATTATAAATATTATTAAATTATTATATTTTAATTTAATGAAATTTTTATTGCAAGTGGAAGAGTGTCAAACCAGATGGATTCGACTGAGGGAGCGCTATTCACGCGAAAAAAAGCAACAACAAGAAGAAACAACCACTGGAAGTGGAGTATCAAAAAGAAAAACGTTTGAATTTTTCGATAATATGCAATTCCTGGAAAGATTTGTTAAAAGGAGAAGGTACGATTAATATGTAATTATCTATAATATTAAATATAATATAGAAGTTAGAATAGTTAATAATGCACATTTTTGTTTTTAGAAAAATAAAAGTATTTTATTAAATTGATAGAACCGAAACAAATAATACAAACAATTGATATTCTAAGATATATTTTATTAAAATAATATTTGATTGTTCAGAAAATTTCTTCTTGAGATATTTTAATTATCTGAGCGTCGGTTAAAAAAGCCACCGCGACGATGATTGTTAAACTGTTACTTAACAATTTTAACAAGTTTAAAAAACATGATACTACTTTTATCTTAGATGTTTGTAAAAATATATTTTTGTTAGAAAGTACAAACGGACAAATTAAACACAGCACTGTCTCTACCATGATTTAGTGAAAAAAAAGAAAGAATTAAGACAAATATATAAAAATAAACTGAATTTTGAATAACTTACTTTGTATAATGAGATATACTACAAATTCTATGCAAGTGTATGTTTCGTTATAATAATTAGCTGCAATAAATTAATGTTTTATCCACTATCATTGTAACATGAAAAATATACAGGGTGGCCCCTAACATTTCAGCCGGACTTTGAGATCTTATAGGAAATTTAATTCTGAACAAAAAATTTCCTATAAACATGGGTCGAAAAATGTTTCCTTAAGAAGTTATCACTCAAAAACTCTGATGAAGGAAGAGCAAAAGGTGAAAAGAAAATGAAACTAAATAAATTTCTTGAAAAAAAAAACGATAAAAATAAAAATAAAAATCTTTTTCTTTTATGAAAATAAAATAAAAGTTAGTTAAAAAAAAATTATTTTATTTTCATAAAAGAAAAAGATTTTTATTTTTTATTTTTATCATTTTTTCAAGAAATTTATTTAGTTTCATTTTCTTTTTATTTCATTTTCCTTTCACCTTTTCCTTCATCAAAGGTTTTTGAGCGATAACTTCTTAAGGAAGCATTTTTCGATCCATGTTTATCGTAAATTTTTTGTTCAGAATTAAATTTCCTATAAGATCTTGAAGTCTGGCTGGAACGTTCAGGGCCATCCTGTATATGCGCACTTATGATTTCTTATTATTTCGAGAAACTTCCGAAGACTAATAACACTTAGCGTATATTACAATAAATGTGTATATCATATGTAAACACAAAAGATGAACACATAAATAGGATATAACAGTAGGCAATAATCTTAGAAGACAAGTCGATTTCAAATAGCGAACGGTATTTCAACTGATTCTATTTGTTTTGGAGCCGATAGAGTTCTCTCTCTTGGGACGGGAGTTATCTCCTCGAGAGTCAAAATCATGTGTCGAATTCGATTGCTACCACCGATACTGCGACTAATCAGAGCGATAGAATTCAACTGGCGGTAATAATTGGTCCGATAAGGTAGTAAGGAGATTCTTCCCGATCGATCTATTTAAGCGATGCTTTTGTGAGATCTCGCTCTCTTTTCTGGCCTGTACAAGAATCGATCTAATCACGAGCAACATTTTTAGAGCATTCTCGTTTCGCGAATAAAGTCAATCTTATATCAACTAGGTCTGGTTAACTTTCCGTATCCTAAGTCGAGCCGTCCTAACTGCGATCAAGGCCAAATTCATAACCATTGCTCATTGCTTGAACATCGGTTTTTGTTTACCGGCATCATGTTCTGTAAATGATTTAAATTTAATTTTGGAACAAATATTTCGTAATAAAGTTTTTTTATTAATGACTTTTATTCTATAGACTTCAAATTGGTCGAAGTTAAAAATTTAAAATATAATCAGTAAGAGTTATTTAAGGATGTAATATTTTTTATCTGATATGTCGAAAAATACGAACAAAATATACAATTAATTTAACTTTACCAATAATAATATAGAATAATAATAATTATATTTTATTTGCACATATTAATATATTTAAGATAAATATTTTTATATAACATCCAAATATTTTGAAATAACAGATATATTTTTTGTATTTATTTTATAATTATAGTGTTTTAGCGCTTACTTTTTCTATGATGATAATCAGAACAACATATGATATATTTGTGCATCAAAAATATTTCATCGTAACGGATAAAACTAGCGATAATAAGCTTACTAGCGATAGTAAGTTTACTAGCGATAGTTTTATCCGTTACGATGAAATATTTTTGATGCACAAATATATCATATGTTGTTCTGATTATCATCATAGAAAAAGTAAGCGCTAAAACACTATAATTATAAAATAAATACAAAAAATATATCTGTTATTTCAAAATATTTGGATGTTATATAAAAATATTTATCTTAAATATATTAATATGTGCAAATAAAATATAATTATTATTATTCTATATTTGCTAGTAAGCTTACTAGCGATAGTTTTATCCGTTACGATGAAATATTTTTGATGCACAAATCGTATTTGAAATCACTTAAAAACTTTTTTCAACAATAAATCACATTTATAATATTGAGCATATGTTGACTTTTTATATAAATATACTATTGTGAAAATTCTGTATTGCGATTCAGATATGAAGAATATATCCGAGGAAATGGAAATAACATCTTTAGTCGAGAAAGTAGAACTGGACAAATATTAATGTGTTTTTCCATATACACAAATACAAAAATAATATTAAACACGAAATTGAATGCTGACGAAATACCTGTCATTCACGGTTTAAAATTTTTAAGTATGAGTTGGATAATTATTTTGCATATCGTATTTTTCATTGGATTACGTCGGTGAGTTCCTTTCTAAAAAGTGCATCGATTAAATCGATTCTCGAAAGTCTCGAAGTATTGTCTCGAATATCTGCTAAACTATAAGAGTTAAAGAAAAAAAAACGTGCAACCAAGTTTAATGGCTTGAAGTACTTTAAAATTATATGATCAAAATTTTTTTATTTTTATTTTTTTAAATCCTACTTATTTTTTTTCGAAATTAAAATTTCTTTACCTAATTTAAAACTTTTTTTTTTTCAAATTCAACCATGTGTAATAAAGTTATGTTACAAAATATCGTTTTTGAAAATTAGTTATAAACGCTCCCTAGCGTTTTTCATTATAATTATTGGAAGTAATTAACGGAAGAAATATATCTCGATTATGAAAAATTTTATAAATTACATAGTTTTGAAATAATTGAAGATGATGAAGAAGCATGGAATGAAGATAATTTAAATTCTCATCCTCATTGTTCAAATGATGATACAAATTTTGATAGTTCTTATAAAAGACGAGCTCTTGAGTATTAGCAACATCGGGACACTAATGAAAACAGTAATGACAAAAAAAAGAAATCGTCCTCTAAAAGTAATACGAAGTAAATTTAGAAGAGTTTCATCTGAACGTCAGTTAAAACGATGAACAAATACAATCAAGTGTAAGTCGTATAGAAAAATTATCTTACATCTCCAAATTTACACATAATAAATTTATTGCAGCTGTTGAATCAGGATTCATGATTCATGATATTGATTTAAAAAAATGGGCTTTACAAAGCTCTCAAGAAGAAACATAAAATTTTATATTTAAAATATAATATATATTTATAATAAACTTACAATTCACTATTTTGATATTATATGTCTGACTTTCATTATATCTCTTTATTATCACATTATTAACATTTATTATTTCATCTGCTTAATCCCATATTTTTATGTATCAATATACAGGTCAGGCAAGAATATTTAAATGTCAAATACGCAAATGCGCGTACTAGATGAAGGATTTTTGACATGTAAATGCATTATGAAACAGTGTGTCATAAAAAACATATATATGGTTGAATTCAGAAAAATACTCTCTTTCTTTCATTATTACAAGAAATTTCTTGTAATTTTCCAAATTACAAGAAATATTTTTAAACAAAAAAAATTTTTTTTTTCAATAAACAAAACTTTTTTTTTATTTCTGTTTATGCCACTTTGTAACAATTAACTTGCCGTTAAACTTTTATTTCAAACATTTTTTTGTATCTCTTGTATTTTACGAGGTATACGCAAAAAAGTATAAGCGCCCTTTTACCCTTGAGGTCGAGAATTATATCTTTAAAGTGAAAACGGGTACGAACTTTTTATATCGTTATTCATGTATTAAGTGCCTCTACATATTCCCAAAGTTTGATCCAAATCGAAGAGTTCGGGTTCGCGGTGTTCCCTTGTGAGTGTGTATTTTCTTACTTTGAAATAGCCCTGTTCGAAAGAAACCAGGGAAGAAATATAAATTCCTCTCGAGATCTTTGAGGATCTTAAGATGTCACGTTTCACTCTGTTACGTCTCGAGAGACTCCGCAGGGTTTACTTTGAGGGGAAGAAATTATGACTCTATATTTATTTTTTAGAGCAACCTGCTAAGCCGGCTATTTTCTGAGACGTCTACTGACGCTTGAAGATTCAGCAGATGAAGAAATTAACTATACCCTCAACTACCTCAGTAGTGAGGAGTTCTTAGGCTGCATTGACGACCTTGAACTATCCTCAGAACGTAAAATAAACATAAATAGACCATTCATACAAGATATATATGTTACCATTATCTCCACGGTTATAAAATTGTATTAAGAATAATCAAAAATAAAGGAAAGTTATTGAAAGTTTATTTCAATATTATAAACATTCAATCAAAATTTTGTTTATTGTTACGTCCTAACGCTTCACACCTCTCTGTTTCCTCAGAACAGATCTGCAAGGCGAGTGAGGTGAATCTCTGAATTTATTTTTCGAGGCAACCTGCGATGCTGGCTATACCTCGGGATGCCGAGAGATTTAGATCTATGTGGACTTCTGATTTATTCAAGGAAATGGATGTATGTATGGCAGAATTAATTTGAATGTATTTCAACACCTCACTCGCCTGCATAGGTAAGCCTTGCAGATTTGTTCTGAGGAAACAGAGAGTGAGACGTAACAATAAGCAAAATTTTGGTGGCAGCGGTGAGGTATGCCAAAATCGGACTACCACAGAGTAAAATATTTTTCTAGAATAAAACCCTCCGACTTCATCGAATTTTGTTCTTAAATAGAGAGGAGTTCCGCCACGAAAATTTTATTTCAACGGACCAATGATGATATTATTTTATATATTCGTTTAAAGCTTTGCTACTATTAACGTATAATTAATCAACATATTTATTCAATATAATCAGATTGTATTTAATATAATCAGATGTTAAAAGAAAAATAATATATTAATCACCCATAGAATATAATATTTCTGCAAACATTTTCAGGAATATTTTTTTGTAATGTTTTAACAAGCATTTTATCACGTTACAGAAACTTCGCAGGCATATTTCAGAAATGATTTAATAAAACATCAATAAAAGCTGCCGAAAATATAAAAAATATTAAAAATAATATGGAAGGGATTGTGGAGGAAGAGTTGGGGAGAGAAGTAGAGATTAGTGAGGTTAAGGAGAGGAAGGGGATGATTTTAGAGGAGGGGATGCCCCGCGTCGGGCTGGCCAGGCCTGCGGCTCTGCCGCTGCCGGAACGCCGGATGCGGTGCTTCCGATGCCTGGAGGTAGGGTACGGAGCGACTATGTGTAAGGAGGTAGATAGAAGCGGTCCCTCTCGGATAAAACTCGGAGCACTCCCTCGGTGCGGCCGCCTGCGTTTCCGGCAGGCGAGTCGCCCAGCGGAGGCTGGCCAAATTGAAGGCCAAAGCCCGGGAGACTTTGTCCTCCAAGGACAAGTCCCCGACGAGACCTGGTGAGGGGAGTAAGAGGGGCCCCTGTGGGGCAGAACCCTCCGAAACCCTCACCCCAGAAGGGCCTGCGGGAGGGAAGGGGGAACCCTGGAGGGTCCCTCCTCTTCCCTCTCGAAAAAAGGCTCCACCGAAGTCGGGGGGAGTCGTCCGACTAGGTCGTCGCTGAAGAGGACTGTGTCGGAGCGGTCCCCCCCCCGTCCAGAGTGGACAGGAGATGGCCGAGGAGCAACAACCGGAGTCCTCATCCGCTTCACCGGCCCCGACGAAGAAGAGGCGGGACCGGAAGGGGCGATTCAGAACTCAGCCCTGAGTCGCCCTTTCCGCTCCAATAGGAGGAGAATGGGATAACGGCACCTCGAAGAGAAGGGAGCCTTAAATGGCTTGGGCCATGCCCGGCTCCAGGGTATTGCGAGAGCGGGTACCCGGGGCCAATCGGGCGGCGAGAGCAGCAAAGGAGGCTGCGTGACAGGGGTTTTTAGTTGGTATACCCGGCATTGCACTCCTTGGGAGAGGAGCTAGCCTTCTCTCAAGGGCCGGGGAGTCCAACACTACCCCTGGTGCGCCGAATGCACCGGGGGGTGTGCGTAATGCATTTTCCTCTGTCAATAAACAAAAACAAAAAAAAAACAAAAAAAAAAGAAGAAGGGGATGGCACGGTGCTGAGTTAAGATGGGAAAGTCAGAGGGTTTTATTCCGACCTGTTGAGGGACAGGTCGGAATTATTAGAGAAAGGATGGGAAATAAGACGAAATTGGGGGGTGGAGGTAGATGAGAATTTGACGATGGAGGAGAGAAGGGTGAGGTGGAAGTTGGTCGAGAGAGCAAGGTTGGAGAAGGCGAAGGGAAATGTGGTTGTAAAGTCGTATAAAAATTATACGAAATATTTTGATTAAACTTTTCACATTATAAAAAAAATATTACAACAAATAATTTTATAATATTTCAAAAAGAATTTCACGGTTACATTATTTTTTTATACTTAAATATGTCAAACAATGTTGCGTAAATCTTGTTAAAATAATACGTGAAATTTGTTTTTTTTACTGAGAAATATAAATGAATGATTTTAAAAAATTTTCCTTAAAATATTTTGTAAACATTGCAGCAATAATATAGGCAATGTTACATAATCAAAACAAGAATGCCTGAATCATTTATAAAATATTTTTAAAAACTGAGTAATTACTTTCTTAAAATATTAGAAGTCAGTTTTAAAAACGTTTTCTAATCAAACGTTTTCAATAAATGTTCTAGATCTTTATAAACATAAAACATGAAGAAAATGTATCGTGATATGTTTTCTGAAAAATATTTAAAACATATATTACAAATATTTCACAAAACGTTACTTTTCTGAAATGGGAACATGATAAAATGCTTGTTAAAACATACTAAAAAATATTCCTAAAAACGTTTCGCAAAAATATTACATGTTATGTGGGCAAATTATTTTATGAAAGAATACTCAAAAATTTTTTGGCTAAGAAGCTGTTTTAACTTTTTGCGATTCTCAAATGTTGCATGAAAAACATTCTCATATGTGTTTTCACAAGTATTTCAAAAATATTAGGAACAAATCTTTTCTGGATTTGAAAATAACGAGATATGTTCATTTTATATTTGCGTGTACAACATTTTGCATTTAAATTATACCGCCAATTTCGTATATACATCTCGGATAACACTGACCGATGCTGCTACCAACGATTTCGTATGATGCAGAGATTTTTTGCAGCTGTCTGCATCGTTTTGTATTTTAAGTAATTGGTTTATTTTCACGCTAATAACGTATTTGGGTAAGTTCTTTTAGTGGGTAAGTTAAGAGACTTTTATTAATATTTTTATTAGATATTACTTTATTTTTATGAATTGTATGCAGAAACTCATGCATTATAACTAATAACCTAGAAATTTCATGAAATATGTTTTTAATCAATTTATACAAATTGAGATAATAAAATTATTCTGCAAATTTCATAATATTTTAAGAACTATTTTTCTAAAATATTCTGATTTTTATGAAATCTGAAAATTTGATAGAATATGTTGTGACGTGACGCTTTTTAAGTTCCGTCACAGTGACCCCGCCGAGGGGAAACAGCGAACGCGGGGTCGTCTCTCGCGCCTGAGAGGGAATTTAAATTTGAATTTGATCGCATATTTAGATTTATTTTAGCCAAGTAAGATTCGTGCGATAGCGAGTGCGGCGGCCTGTGTGAGCGTGTGAGATTGTAACCTGTACCGAAGATACCGAAGATACCGAAGATACCGCCAGTAAGGTCGGAGGATGGACTAAGGATACCGCACAGCGATAAGGTCACGTATAGAGATCCCGCGCCGCCGCTAGTCGAAGTCCGCGAAATACTAATCCCGAAAATTTTCAGGACGGCAGAAAATCTGGACGACTGACCACCCCAGGCTGCAGACTGGGAAGAAAATGAATTACTGCAGACTCCGGACCACGATAAGGCCAAGCCAGCCTGCGGAGTCCGAGCTGCAAGGAGACACCGCTGAGAAATTACTGTCAGCGTCGGATCGGAACCCCTGCGTAAGGGCAACGCCGTCCAACAGCGGAGATTTTGAAGGGGGCGGAAAATCAACCCCGTTTCTCCAAAAAATCGACGGGATGCGCGGAAGATCGGCGGGATCCGAGGGCCTCACGGACGCAGAAAAGATTCGTCACTGTTCGGTGAGCCTGTGACCAGTGTGCTACTACCTGGAAAATCGGAGGAGACGATCTCGAAGGAAACCGCCACCAGCTAATATTGTAAGCCGCCGCACGAGTAGCCTAGGTGTTTTCCGTCCGGAATCAGCTGGCGTCACCACTTTTAAAAAGAAAAAAAAGGAGTCGTCGCGGGGCGGCGATTTTACCGTCTCAATTATCGCGAAAATTATAAAACTTGTACCGTTAATTATCGGACGCCAGCTGCTCTCGGGCGCCGCGAATTTGTCCCTCTCAGGGGATGGTTCGTGCCGACAGTCCCGTGTCGTGAAGTTTCCGTACCGTTTCGTTTCGTACCGTTTAATATTGTACCGTTTCGTTTTTCGTACATACCGTCTCGTTACCGTTACGTTCCGGGCCGAATTTCAAGTCACCGCGTGACGGGCAAACTTTGGCCGCTTTGTATCGCGTATCGGAGAAGGCGGGATTTGCGCAGACAATTTCTTGACGAGCCCGGGCTACCGGAATTAAAAGAACACGGCTCTGTAAGAATATTGTGTAAAGCGAAATCTCCGTCGAGATATGTATAACCGTTATCGTTCCGTATAAAATTCGAGTGTGTGAAAGTCAAGTTTTGTTGTTAAAGATAGGAGGTCGCGAGACGAACGTTAAATCGAGTAAACCATATTAGCATTGTCATCCTTGAGATTACCGTGAGGCATTGCCGATAAGAATTGCCGAAAATATTGTGAGATCTTGTTATCGATTATCGCGAGGAAAAATTTTAGATTCGATTTATATCGAAATTTTTCAGGATACGTTTACTGTTAAAATCTACCGTAATTATACTTCTTGAGTCTCCTTTATCTGTAATTAATTACTTTCGGATACCGTTATTTTAAGCTACCGTCAAAAATTTATGTAAAAGATACTTCGAGATATATCGAAATTCTGCGTGAGGCTTGTGCCTCCAAGGGTGTTCCGAAAGTATACGCGTTACTAGAGTCTGATCGTAAATCTTTCTTTACCGTTGATTACCGCAAATTACCGGCGATTTTGTAAGGAAAAATTAATCCAATTTATACTGAATTCGTTGGCGAGGCCTGTGCCTCTACGTATGTTCGGAAATCGAGCATAGCTAGTCCGCGGGTATTATAGATTACCGAACCGCTAATCATTTATCTGATTTTCTGTTCCTGTTATGATTTTTGAGTTATATTTATTTCGGTATCGCTCTTTTTGTGGACTTATAGTTTTCTATTCTGAATAGAGCGTCCCGTTATTGTTATATTTAACCTTCGCGTCAGCCGTTACCGATTTGAATTTCGTTGTTGTTCAAACTTATGATACCGATTATTTAGATGCCGAGACTTATCTGTTTCTTTTCTTATATAGCGAATTATCTATTTGTCGGACTTATCTGATATTTTGAATTGTCTATTATATTAATTTGTCTCCTATATGAATTTTCTGATATTTAGAATTGTCTATTATATTAATTTGTCTCTTATATGAATTTTCTGATATTTTGAATTGTCTATTATATTAATTTGTCTCTTATACGAATTTTCTTATATTCTGAATTTATCTATTATATTGTTCTTGTCTCTGTATTATCATGGTTTAATATAACTTAAGTCTGTGTAACTAACATAATATTGAGTGTCGATTATTGCTCTCTCCCGATTATCCTCTAGCGTTCTCTCTCTATAAAATTCACAAGAATCCTGCCCCTCTGCCATACACTGAGCCCGGACATTACCGTTACCGTACCAATATCGTGGCGCGGAATTACCGCGCCTGGCACCCAAATTCACTCTCTTTCCAGGAGATTGACAAGTTACCGTTTTTTTGGAGATACCGTTTAAAACCCAATACCGTCAGCTACCGTAACCGCCAAACTTGCACGCTACCCCTCGGGATCGGCGTTCTCGAGGTGGGCAAGTGTCGCAATGTATACACTCAGTGTTTTCTGAAAAGTCTATAAGCTTTTAGTTCTCATAAGGAATTTTTATTCTTTTGCAGCTAAATCAGATGAATTTTCAACAAAACTTCGTTGAACAATTCAGTTCACCGTGACAGTGTAAAGACACATTTTCAATTAAAATTCCTTTCATCATCAAATATCTTTTAGAAAAGATTTCAGATGAACAATATCGTCGTGAATACTAGGAACTTTTATAAACGGCAAAACACTGAACCATTATGGAGAACTTTATCGTATACGCCAAATTGCTTGAGACACATGGGTACGTTAAAAAATGGTTTAATAAAGAAGAGTGTATGATGTTTGCACAGAGTTTCCTTAAGGATTATAAAAAAGGAGACAGAACTTTCAAATTTTGCGATGTTGAAATAAAATATAGTTCTAGTTTAGATGTAAGTGTTTTCGCTAATAATTCATTCTTAACGTCACATTTCTATCGGGATCATGGTTACACTTGTAAGAAATAATTTAGAACATAAAGCAAAAAAATTCTTATTTACTATATTAGTTCTATCAATAGTATCAGAAGGGCAAAAAGATGAAGCAAAAATTAGAGATTTATCTATTTCTAGAGAAATAATATATAAAAAGTTATTGGAACAACTCAAAATCACTTATGCAGCAAAAAACGAATACAAAATTTCCCTAACTCCCGAAGTTGATGTATTACCATCAGGATTCAGATTGATATATCAATTGCTTTTAGACGATGATTTGAGAAGGTTTGACTTTATGTATAGTAATGATCCTTTGATGTCTAAAAAGAGAAAATGGAGATTGGTTTAAGATTAATGGAAAGAGGAAATATTTTAAGAAAAAAAGCAAGAGGCCTAAACAAAACTTTTGAAACAAGTAACAAAAATCGTGTTGCAGTATATTTTCCAAAAGAAAATGATAATGTCTCTGATGGAAAATACTCTTAGAGCTGCAGTTCACACAGCGAGAGAACTTTCAAGATTCTTGCATCGTGAAGACATGATTTCAGCATTAGGATTAAGCATAGGATGGGGAGGTTTAATGAATAATATTTATATGGATGAATTTATAAAATCTTTAAGCACAAATGAAGATAGACTACCTGGTTACAATTCACTTTATCGGATAAATCTATAATGTGTCTTGTTACCATACCTAGAGTAAGACCACATAAATATTTAAATTTAACAAAAGCTGAAGCATTAATATTTATAATATTCAGTATGATTAATGATCTAAACTTACATCTAATAGAAATGAAGAAAAACCCAAATGCTACACTTAAAGGAAATTTTGTTGCTAACACAATTTCAAAATTGAACAACATGGGACTATTTATAGATAACTTATTAGTATGAGAAAGCTTTTATGTATGCAGGAAAAATTTGTATTAAAAATATTAAAAGAAAAGGAGTGTTATCAAGTCCTGCAGCAAAAATATTGAAAAATCTTATATCTTTCGGACGCAGAGTCATGCTTAACCCTGAATCATTTCTCGATGTGGGTGTATCTGATGTTGAGGCACGTGTAGTTTCAGAATTGGGCTCACGTATGCTGGAGGAAGAAGCTGGGGCATCAGGTTCAATATAAAGATGATTAATCAGATTGGACTAATTTTGGAGATAAATTTCAAAGGGTTCAAATTTTCAAAATTTAAAATGTAATGTGTATGTATTCCGATGTATTCCGATGTATGTCCATGTATTTCGATTTTATCATTGTAATTTCCGCTACTCTGACGAATATTTTATTTGCGCCGACTTTTTTCAGTAATTCGAATACGGAAAATAAAAATTACACAAATCGAACGGAAAATAAAAATTATGATTTTAATTTACCAGTAGATACTATGGAAGAACTACAACGAATAGATTGTCAATTACAGGACAAATGTGTTGTTGCAGAAATGGTATATATGTTACGAGTAAAGTCCGCAATTTTCTAACATTGCCATCGATGAGTGGGCAGTGTCGACTTTGCCCTACACCACCCTAAGCCACGAGCGCTGCTCAAAACTACGTTACTACTATAACGAAGCTCCTATTTATATTAAGGACGAGATTAACCGACAAAAATAAAAGAATTATTGTCCTCTGATCTAATCGAGCCTTCTATTTCTCCATACAACTCTCCAGTATGGATAGCACCTAAGAAACCAAATTCCTAAGGGAACAAATGAGGGCGTATGGTTATTGACTACCGCAACCTTATTGAAAAACTATATATATATATATATAATAACAATCATTAGGTTTCACTTAGATTATTCAAAAACACAAATTAGATATATCATTATATTACGTTGTTGTTATATGGAAGAGGTGGTCTTCGAAGTGTCTACAAAAATATCTAGCCATTTCAAAGTGGCGTCATTCTGTTAACGAGATTAGGGGGAGAACACTAGTTTTGATTATAGATGAACGCTATCCACCGGGGAAGTGGCCTCTTACCAGGGTCACACAATTGCACCCAGGACCGGATGGATTGACAAGAGTCGTCACCTTGAGAATTCCAACGTCTACCTACAAGCGACCTATTGCCAGCCAAGTATTTCTGCGTAACTATATTTATATCTACGCAGGCAATGTAATAAATTGAACTGTATTGACTGTGTATTTCGATTCAAATTTGCAAACGTTATTATTTGCAAACGACCTTTCACTCATTATATTTATATCTTTTGTATTTTCTATATTAGCATTGAGAAGGATCTGGAATATATCGAAATGTTTGCGCGTACATTTGTAATTTACAAGTTATTTGAATAATTCTAACAATTTTTTGCATATTACATCTATACCTTCTGGTTCTTTTGCCTAAATTATATTAATTATATTTTATTTAGAATGTAATAAACGTCTACCTATGTAATTATAATGATGAAAAGTGGATATATTTTGCGAATCCTAAGCGTAGAAGACCATGGGTAACTCCAGGCGAACCATCGACATCGACTGCATGGCCAAATCGCTATGGACGGAAGACAATGCTCTGTGTTTAGTGGGATCAGAAAGGTGTGATCTATTATGAGCTGCTAAAACCTGGCGAACCGTTGATACTGAACGCTACCGACAACAAATGATCGATTTGAATCAAGCTTTGTGTGAAAAACGACCGGAATATCAAAAAAGGCAACACAAAGTGATTTTGCTTCATGATAATGCACCATCACACACAACAAAACTGGTCAAGGAAACGATTGAGGCCTTCCTCATGTATTGTGGGGTCCACTCTGCCGCCATACAGCTGAAGCACGACGCCGCATTGCACCGCCTTTGGAAGGCTTGTCGGATGCCGGGCGATAAGCGGGTGAATACATCCAGTCCTTGTTCGCACCTCCTTCGAAACTTAGAGCAAATTCTACAACATCATTTACAAACCTGGTTTCGACCATCAAAGACCAGTGGTAATACGGTGCCTACCTCTCATGGTTATCACTATCTTTTAAAATCCGCCGTTTGGTGCTAACACTCAGCACATCCGGCACTCCTACCCTCGAATGAACTCCGGTGCGAACAATCGCACGTTGTTCTTGACATCATAGTCCCATGGTTGAACCCAGCGCAGCTACGTTAACACAATCTTTTCTGTAGATGCCAAAGGCAAGGAGAGGCGGACACTTGTATCAAGCGCGCAAACTATATTATAATTATAAATACGACTCCGTCACCAAAGAGGACAGCGAATTGCTAGGGACGGAACGAGTAGATTTCGACATCAAATACGAGGCGTACTTTAACCTACGTCTTGCGATAAAGAAAACTAAACCTCCAAGGAAGAACATCCGGATTAAAACCATAGAATATTTTCCGTGGCCGCGTGGTTTGAAAATAGTGGATACTCGAAAAATATAAACATATAATCGAATGTAAAAAAACTGATAGTACCACATGGCGAGACAAAGATGCATGTTGATCGACAATAACTGACGAATTAAATTCTCGCTGTGGAGAAGCTTTTCGGAAAAAAAAAAATGTTAATACACCAAATATAAATTCGAATATAGATATTTGCTCATTATATGACAGAAATGCCTGTCATATTGAGCAATGCAACATAAGTGATAGAAATGATATTAATATAACGCTTTGTGTAAATGCAAATATAACCGATAAGATTAAAACTGTGTAAATATTATATACAATGTAGAATTGAATAAGATTTATAGAATTATCTACAAAGAAAATTTTTCAAAAGTAACTTATAGATAATATTGTAATACTACGTTAGTAGATTTTGTTCCACTTGCAGAATCTACATTAACATATATTTATATTTATTTGTGCTATTTATATTTATTTATTAATATTTTTATAATTTTTAGTTATACGGCCGTATTTAATTGTTAATAATGTGATATAAAAAAAATTTTACGATAATAATTTTTGAGCGTTATGTCTGCACACATTATACAAGACATATTATACCATTGTATATGCAACTCACATTCTGTTATAATTTTTATGAGCGCCATGTCTGCACACGTACGCAGACTTACTGAGATTGTTGTACTTATTTTGCACTTGCGAATTTTTTTTATATCAATTTGTATGTCTTTAATTTTAATTCTGCTCGACTTTATCGTTTACTACTATTCATTTATATAATTTTTTCACTGAAGAGAGCCTGATATGAGCAGAAATTTGTTTGATATTATGTTAATAAATTTGCACTTAATTCATACGTTATTTCTACTATATTATTCATCCTTGCCAAAATAACGTATAGGTGCTATCTTTTGGTTTGTCGCCACATGATACGCGATTCCGATTCATTGACCCGTAATATTATTTTTGAATTTTATATAAAAAAAATTGCTGGACATATGCCATTATTAACATTGATAAATGGTAGAAAAAATAAAAAAAAAATAGGAGAGATAGTTTCATCTAATCAGGTATAATTATTATAACTAATATTAAAAGTACTAGTTTTTAATAAAACTTATGAAAGAGAGTGGTGAAATTCTCAAAGTTTCACTCTAAATTTTTAGTCTTACAGTTAATAACATTCATAATTTATTAATATTTTTTAGTTTTTAACTGTCACAAAAAACTTATAAGTTAAGATGTGCCAAAATATTATTATTCCAAACTTTTGTGTTATATACTCTTTGTTTCTCTTTGAAGCAACAAACAACGTGTCAGAATTTGCAATAATTATTTCAGACTGTTCATGTTAAAGACATAATAATAAGGCCTAACGTTCTTAGACATTATACTCAACGAAGAATCTGCATTAGTCACCTTTTTAAATTATACATTTTTCTTTTCAGATTCACCATTAATTGATACTGTTGCTATATTAGATACCAATGCATTATTAAACATTAATACATCAAATGTAAATTCGACTTTTTATTTCTCTTTGAAGCAACAAACAACGTGTCAGAATTTGCAATAATTATTTCACTGTTCGCATATTAAAGACATAATAATAAGACCTACGGTTCTTAAACATTATACCCAACGAAGAATCTGCATTAGTCACCTTTTTAAATTATACATTTTTCTTTTTAGATTCACCATTAATTGATACTGTTGCTATATTAGATACCAATGCATTATTAAACATTAATATATCAAATGTAAATTCGACTCTTTATTTCTCTTTAAAGCAACAAACAACGTGTCAGAATTTGCAATAATTATTTCACTGTTCGCATATTAAAGACATAATAATAAGACCTACGGTTCTTAGACATTATACCCAACGAAGAATCTGCATTAGTCACCTTTTTAAATTATACATTTTTCTTTTCAGATTCACCATTAATTGATATTGTTACTATATTAGATACCAATGCATTATTAAACATTAATACATCAAATGTAAATTCGACTCTTTATTTCTCTTTGAAGCAACAAACAACGTGTCAGAATCTGCAATAATTTCAGACTGTTCATGTTAACGACATAATAATAAGGCCTAACGATCTTAGACATTATACCCAACGAACAAAGAATCTGCATTAGTCACCTTTTTAAATTATACATTTTTCTTTTTTCGGATTCACCATTAATTGATACTGTGAACAGGAGCCCCGATCGCGTTATAGAGAATAAAAAAAAATAAACTTCGTCAATTGTGAACTAAACCTGACTTAATAGTCTGTCATTGGGTAACTTTCGGGTACATAAACTTCGCTCACTGCGAATACTGCAACTCCACTTTGGAAACCAAACGCCCTATCTTTCAATGTCAGGAATGTATATACTCCTACCTTGAAAGAATCCTATATGAAAAAAACCAAGGAAAAGACATAAGCAATTTAAATGCTTTCGCTTTTTGCAGGACACATAAGCAAGCATAAACACATACGCATAAAGAGATAACCTTAGCAAAATGTGCCCTCCTTCGAAAGCCAAAGCATCTACCCATCCACTGTTAGACGACTCTTTCTTTAATAGCTTTCATGTAAACTGCAATATTCGTGTAAACATTGATCCGAAACCTCTCGGTGTCCCAAGGTATAGCCAGCTTGGCAGATTGCTCGAAAATTAAATTGAGAGAATAACCTCACTCATTTGCACAGGCAAGTCCAGCAAGTCTGTTGCGAAAAAACAGGGAGTAAGAAGGGTTAAAACGTAACAATAAACAAAATTTTTGTAGCAGCGATGGGATATGCCAAAAGATATATACTTCTGACAAAGAGACAAACAACCGGCAAGCCCCAAAACACAAAAAGCCAGGAGACTCGGTGTGTTCGCTAAAAGAGCACATTATTTAAAAAAGAAGAAATGATCCGACAGACCAGCGATTCTTTTTGCTCCACAATTTGCAAATTCACATTCTATACACCTGCGGAATTTGTGAGATTTGCGAGGAAATTGGGGGGGAATTTGAGGGGGACAAGCCCGAAGACAGATCACTGTCGCAGACAGCAAGAAAAATATTATCAATCTCTTTAGCATATCGCATTGGGGAGTCGACATATATTTGTAGTTCGTTAAAAAACAGGATTCGGGTCATAAATCTGTTCCTATACTTGAAACAAGAGATGAAGGGTATTATAACAGAGGAGTTGAGGAGAAAGGTGGAAATTAGCGAGGTGAGGGAGAGGAAGGGGACAGCGGGTATAGTGTTAATTGTCAAGATAGGAAAGAGGAAGGATAGGATGGAAATACTTGAGAAGGGCTGGGAGATTAGGAGAAAACTGGGGGGTAGGGGTAGACGAGGATTTAATTATGGAGGAGAGAAGGGTGAGATGGAGACTAGTGGAGAGGGCGAGAATGGAGAGGGCAAAGGGTAAGGTGGTCAAGACAAATAGGAGGGTATGGATAAATGGAAAAGCGTGGAGATGAGATAATAAAAAGAACGAGTGGCAGGAGGATGCTGAGGAGACGAGCGATGATTAGAAAAAGAGGGAAAGAGGAGAGGTTGAACAGAGGATAAAAAATGGTGGGTAGGAGAGAGAAGGGCAGAGGGGGATGAGTAAGAACAGAGAGAGGTAGAAGGGAGTAGAGGGAGGATTTGGGATAGCCGCGCGGGGATATGATTTGTTTGATTTCAGTGCTGGTGGACAAAGGAAGGCGCGGAAGGCAAAAAGCGAGAATTGAGAACATGGAAAGTAGACAGGAAAGAAGATGAAGGAAGAAGGACAAGAGATAAGATAAGGAAGGAATGAAGAGAGGAATGAGAAGTTGAGGTAGATAAGGGAATAAGGGGGAAAGGTGAATAGGAGGGAGAGGGTAGGTCGCATTGTCGTGCGCTATCCGGAAAAAAAACGTTTCTTTCGAGTTAGTTCAGTTAGTCGCATCGTCGCATGCTATCTTGAAAAAAAGCGTTTAATTCTAGTTAATTCACCAGTTCCTATCATCGCATGCTATCTTGAAAAAAAGCGTTTAATTCTCGTTTCTACGTCGCATAGGCGTGCGTTATTCGGAAAAAAAGCGTTTCTTTCGAGTTAATTCAGTTGCAGGGAGGGAGAAGGTAAAAGGATGTAATGGTCGCTCAAGGGCCAGGCTGGGGGGTGATGAATGTTATAGAAAATGTAAAGGTTCGGGAACGCTCCTCAAAAGCGCCTTGTAAAATCTTAGGGTACGCAATAAATCATATCATATCTATCTATCTATCTATCTATTAACGCCTATATATTTACAAGCTCCTAGAAAAGAAAATTGGATCAAAATATGTGAGGGATTTTGGATAAATTTGAATCTGTTGTGGGGCAATTGACGGAAAACACATACAAATTCAAGCGCCATCAAATTCTGGAAGCTTGTATTTCAATTATAAAAAGATCTTCAGCATAATATTAATGAGAGCATGTGATCATAATTACAAATTTACATTAATAGATGTTGGCTCATATGGCAGCAATAGTGATGGCGGAGTCTTTTCGAAGTTTGGCCGAGCTATACACGATGATATTTTGAATTTACCAAAAGGCGAATCTAATTTACCTGGAAGTATGACAAGGACACCATGTTTTTTGTTGGAGATGAGGCATTTCCACTAACAAAAAATATGAGGTCGCAACTTAGACTTAAAAAAAAATCTTTAATTATAAACTATCGCGAATTAGGAGGATTATCGAAAATATATTTGAAATTCTTGTTTCACGCTGGAGGATTTTCAGAAAAATCGATTACCATACATCCTAAATATATTGACAGACTCATAGTAGCAACGATATGTCTTCATAATTTTTTAAAAACTGTAAATGATTTGAGACCAATGAAACAGAATTTATTGTTCTCCTAATTTTATTGATATTGAAGAAGATGATAGCGTCACGCGAGTTGGTGTGTGAAAACTATCATCTTACAGTCACACAGTCTATAACATCTTATTGTATGTGCTCCAATATTGTATGTGAACTACAATCATACGTAGAAAAAATCATCAGAAGACTATCACAAGCTGGATTTTACAAGCAAATATCATCAATGAATCAAATCTTTGACCTGAGACAAGCACAAAAATTTCTAAATTTTCATCAATGGAAATCTATCATTTATTTATTGATTTTAAAAGTGTATATGATAGAATAAATAGAACGGTCTTCAAGGCGAATGGAATTTGATGATCTATTGAAACCTGTGATGATCTATTGAAATCTGTGTCGAGTGGATTCTCTTAGGCACGATTTTCGCTCCATGAAAGAGATTGTTTTTCTATTTTCTAAATTGCTAAATGTAAGCATTTAAAAAATGTGGGTATTGATTGTTTCGGAATGATCGTTAATGGGTGCCTTTTCTCTTTACATTTAATTATATATTATATTATTATATATAAACATATATAATACAACCCCCTATGGCTACACCTTGATGCGGTGGGAGGACTCAGTATTTGAATGATGCTTTGAAGTTTATCTTAAATTTTTTTATTTAGGAAATCTTAAGGAACCTAAAGGGGAAGCTAAGTACTCGTTTGCATAGCCGGTTCGGCTAGAATCGGTTAGAACCCAATCGAATTGTTCGGAATGGTCGTTAATAGATCCATTTTCTTTCTATCCAATGTAAAATGCAAATAACCATACGACTTTTAATAACCATGCACAGCATGTGCAACCTATTGGAACTGTGTCGAGTGGATTTCCCAAGGCACGATTTCTACTCGATGAAAGAGATTGTTTTTCTATTTTCTAAATTGCTGAATGTAAGCATTTAAAAAATGTGGGTACTGATTGTTTCGGAATGATCGTTAATGGGTGCCTTTTCTCTTTACATTGAATTATATATTATATTATTATATATAAATATATATACAACCCTCTATGGCTACACCTTGACGCGGTGGGAGGGCTTTAGTACTTGAATGATGCTTTGAAGTTTATCTTAAATTTTTTTATTTAGGAAATTTTAAGGAATCTAAAGGGGAAGCTAAATACCCGTTTACATAGCCGGTTCGGCTAGAATCGGTTAGAACTCAACCGAATTGTTCGGAATGGTCGTTAATAGATCCCTTTTCTTTCTACCCAATATAAAATAAAAATAACCATACTACTTCTAATAACCATATGCACAGCATGTAAAACCTATTGAAAGTGTGTCGAGTGGATTTCCCAAGGCACGATTTTCGCACGACAAAAGAGATAGTTTTTCTATTTTCTAAATTGCTGAATGTAAACATTTAAAAACTAAACATTTAAAAAATGTGGGTATCCTCGTTCTTTCAACGTCTACCAACCTTGTGTACTGCGTTATAGCATTCATGAGAGTAATCTGAAATTGTACTTGGCAGGTCCATGTTCGATATGAGATAGGATATTATGCGCGACAAGAGTCGAATGAACTTCACTTGCTTCTCTTCTGTCATTTTACATCGATTAGTCTTCATTATGGTTTGGGATTAATCTTTGCTCAGAGTTAACGTTGCATTCCCGACCTATTAACTCGAAGTTGATTTTCGTAAGTGAAAGAAAGTATGATTTTCGCTCGTACCAAAACCAAGAGTGTCGTATATATATATATATATATATATATATATATATATATATATATATATTAAGATTACAAAGTAATATATTACAAAGTATATATATATTGTATATATATATATATATACATATATATTAAGTATATATCATGTGACCTAAACATGCGACCTATAAAATTTTTAATCGTATCGAAGTAGTACGGGAACTGTTGAGTATGGCCCATAAAAGTGCGGAAATAGTGATAAAAATATCGCACGTGAGTGCGGAAGTGTCGTTAAAAGTATCGCGCGATCTGTAAACATATAAAATTTTTAATCGTATTTGCATCGATTATTCCCGACCTATTAACTCGAAGTTGATTCTTGTAAGTGAAAGTAAGTGGGATTTTCGCTCGTACCAAAACCGGGAGTGTCGTTCAAAGTATATACATATTAAGTATATATCATGTGACTCAAAAATGCGACCTATGAAATTTTTAATCGTACCGAAATAGTACGGGAACTGTTGAGTATCACCCATAAAAGTGCGGAAATAGTGATAAATATATCGCACATGAGTGCGGAAGTGTCGTTAAAAGTTTCGCGCGACCTATAAACATATAAAATTTTTAATCGTATTTGCATCGATTATTCCCGACCTATTAACTCGAAGTTGATTCTTGTAAGTGAAAGTAAGTGGGATTTTCGCTCGCACCAAAACCAGGAGTGTCGTTCAAAGTATATACATATTAAGTATATATCATGTGACTCAAAAATGCGACCTATGAAATTTTTAATCGTACCGAAATAGTACGGGAACTGTTGAGTATCACCCATAAAAGTGCGGAAATAGTGATAAAAATATCGCACGTGAGTGCGGAAGTGTCGTTAAAAGTATCGCATGATGTGAATGCTAGAGAAAAAATTAAATTGCAAAAACGGCCTAATAGACTTCTAAAACCAAAATGAGCGAATTTAATGTCAGATGATAGGTTAGATAATTTACTACTGGAATTGAAAGATTGGTTCGTTGACTCTGATGCAATTTCAAAAATTAGACACGTGCACAAACATCTTAGAGAAGGAAACAAACAAACATCTTTTTTGGAGCATTATTTTATGACACAACAGTTGAATAGAGATGAGATTTCCAAGTTCAAAGGAGAGGTTAACCGCATACTAAAGATAAATATGAATCAACTTAAAGTCATTGAACTTGTTAGAATTTCAACTGTGGACAAAAATTAAGCTATTTCATTTTTAAATATATTATTTTTTACGATATCTCTTGATGTAACTGCTTTGTTAAAAAATCGCGCAGATCAACAAAAACAAATTTGTGAACAAGCATGCAGAAACATGATACATAAGTTAAGCTTGATGTTTGATGCAAAAGATGAACTGTCTAGAGTGATTACATCAGATGTCGACACAATCGCTTCGGGGTTTAGAATGATATATCAAATGACGACAGAAGATAACTTTGAGAGATTTGATATCTTTTATTCAGGTGACAATTCCAGAGCCAAAATGAAGAAATGGAACTTGGGTTGAGACTAATGGAGAAAGAGAACGTTATGAGGAACTTGTACAAAGGGCAAAACAAGACATTCGAGACGAGCTCAGGTAAGACAACTGCTGTTTATTTTCCTAGATCCGATGACAACATATCCGATAATCGTTATTCATATCCAAGAGCTGCTGTTCATACTGCTAGGGTTTTATCTACAAAAATGCTTGAAAAACGAATGTCTTCTGCTCTAGGATTAAGTATTGGATGGGGAGCATTATAACAGAAATAATTTTTTATCGTCGATAACTAGAGATGAAAATATATTGAAAGGAGTATCTAAACTGCATGACACTAATAATAATGAAGCACAAAGTATATTTTGTTTAGTTACAATATCTAGAGTCAGACCTCATGTTTATCTTCAATTGAGCAAAGCAGAATCATTAATATTTTTGATCTTTAATATGATTAATGACGTTGTTATCACTTTGAGCAAAAAAACAAAAGGTATCAATGTTAGCTTCACTGCCGATGCTGTCTCTAAATTAGCAAATTTAGGATTAATGATAGATAATTTGGAAATTCACAAAAAGGCCATAGCTTATGCGTTTAAAGTTTGTATCTTAAACATCAAACGAAAAGGTGCTGCACCACCATTTATATTGAAATTCATGGAAGGTTTATGTTTACATTATGCAAAGATATCCTAAAGAATCCTGAGCAATGATAATTATGCACTCAGTATCAAAGAAATAACCGATTCTACCGAAAGTGATGACAAAAATTATGCAGAAATAGTGGATTCTAACGTTGTACCGCACCGACCAGATCTGCTTGCTCCCCGCCATGGAGTCAAGCCTTAGCACGGGAAGTCAGAGGAAGCCTATTACAACAAAAGGACAACCACGTCATTTTCATTTACCTAAATGGAGCTTCTTATGACAAGGGTGCAAGAGCATATCAGGAAGCTAACCTACTTCCCAAATATGAAGGACTAACCTTCGAAATAGCAAGAGTATGCACCGTAAAGGGAAATACTCTAATCGCCCTCCCCATTAAATACAACGACCGTACTCTTATAGAAGCCCAAAATCTTAAAAATTATTTACGCTCCCTAGTAGATGTTATCACCGGAATTAAACTTCCTTCTTTAAGCATTAATAAAACCGAATGTTTTGATGACCTTCCATGGTCGTATATTCTAAATCAACTTAAAAGACATCTACAAGAATTACCAATTTACATAACGATATGTTTGGATTTAATCCAAACACCCGAAATAAGCAATCGACAATCCCTAATTTCAGAAAATCATGCCTTTGCTGTTGGTGGACATAAAGGCGTGACAAAAACTTACAATCGTCTTAGACCTCAGTATTATTGGAAAACAATGAAAAAGGACATTCAAGAATTTATTAGAAATTGCCGCGATTGTCAACTAAAGAAGTTAACCAGAGTAAAAACTAAACAACCTATGGTTATCACGGATACCCCCGGTTCTGCTTTCGACAAATTATCCTTAGACATCATGGGACCCTTACCCATAACCATGAAAAGTAACCAATACATATTAACTATGCAAGATCTATTAACTAAATATTCTGTCGCCGTACCATTAAGAGAAGCTACGTCTCTAACAATTGCAGACGCTTTCACGAAAGATTTTATCTGCATTTATGGTACACCCCGTGCCATATTAACCGATCAAGGAACGAACTTCCTGTCTGCTTTAATACGACAATTAACTAAGAGATTTCACATCCAACATTTTAAAACTACCGCATATTATCCACAGTCTAATGGATCCTTGGAGATCTCATCATGTGCTGACTGAATATCTGAAAACTCAGATAGACAAGGAAACAAATTGGGATGAGTATATCAGGCTTGCCATGTTTTCTTATAACACTAGCGTTCACGAAGGCACAAAATACTCACCTTACGAGTTAGTTTTCGGACGAATAGCCCGATTACCCTCAGCTCATTCTATTATTGAAGAGAATATCGAACCTACGTATCATGAATATATAACCAACCTCTTTAATAAAATCAATGACTTACAAATACAAGCCAGATTGAACCTCATACAAGCTAAGGAAAGAAGTAAAAGGTATTATGATCGTAATCAAAACCCACAGCAACTAGAAAGAGGAATGTATGTATTTCTATTAAAAGAACCACAGAAAGGGAAACTCTCCGACCAATACACAGGCCCTCATGAAGTGCTTGAAATTTTACCCCCTAATGTCAAACTCAAAGTCGGGAAACAAGTCCGACTAGTTCACGTAAACAAAATAAAATTGTCAAACCATCAACCTGGGTGAAATAATAATTTAACCTTCTCATTCTTACAGATGCTTTGGCATAGACGGCCTATTCAGCCGAGGCCGGATGCCGCTTCCTTGAGGCGTGTTCAACAGGCCTTCCTAGAGAACCTCTAGGAGAGAGAATGGACAACTGATCATGTGACATGTGATCAAGCTTTTTCATGATTGGCTGGCAGAAAATGTATCAATTTTAGCTATTGCGATGCCAATGCAAAATATGATGACACACAAATAGGACACACATGACACACATATATTAACCTATTTGTGTGTCATCATATTTTGCATTGGCGTCGCAATAGCTAAAATTGATACATTTTCTGCCAGCCAATCATGAAAAAGCTTGATCAGTTGTCCATTCTCTCTCCTAGAGGTTCTCTAGACCTTCCTGTATGCCCATTGCATACATGTCGTAGGGGCACTCAACCTAGACGACGAGACCAATTTATGCACAAAGTGCTACTCTAGACTTCGCACAACCATAATCATACAGAAATACCGATATATGCAGAAACACTTCTTCGTTAATGGTCACACAGTCACAAACGAATACTGCTCTTCGTGCGGTGCCATCGTAACAAAAATCAGTCCAATCGACGAGTGCGTGTCCTGCATAACGGTCGGCCGTGAGTTTCTCGACGCGCTTAGCGCCGAAGCACTTTCGCTTGACGATTACGATTACCCTCTCGTCCTAGATATCCATAACCGAACTCCCATGCCGTAGAGCATGCCCCTCACTGGCATTGCGTGTTGCCTAAAAGTAAAAGGATACCACGCCCCCGCTCTAAATATCCTTATATGTGAATCCTGCTATTCCCAAATTCCACATCCTACGACACAATTTCCTCTATTACTTTTCCACCTTATCTCTCTGGGACCACTCCACATTAATCTTTATTGTAGTCTTTGCCTCCATTCACTTGTCACCCTGAGAGCATTAAATCAATGCCTCTATTGTATCTACAACATTCTTGCGCTGTCCGCACCGTACGCAATTAATTCTTTATAATGACTCAATCACTTTCTAGTGTTGTATGCATTAAACTACACGGTTATCTAAATCTAAGTAATTTACATCATTACTGCTGTGCATGTTATTGCCTTCTACATACTCCTTCTAACCAACGATTCTTTCTCCCTATCGATTCGCACATCATTTCCGTCGCCCCTCATCCCTACCGAACCTTGTGTATATATTGCCAACGCCCAATCTCCATAGCAAGACCCCTTTCCACCTGTCTCATCTGTATCAGAAACCTTATACATATCCTTCGGGACACCGCCCTCAATAACCTCTCATCCATTGAACAAGGACCTTCCTCGTCCACCTCATAAATATGTTGTCTCACTCATCTTCAGACACCCCTTATCTAGTAGTACACGAGGAATTTGACGGTTACTGTAGCGAAACAGGAAACTATTACTGTAACAGATGTCAACAGTATATTGACTTTCCACTACATCGCATCAATTACCATAGCATAACCGAAAACTTCCCCCACGTAGAGACGACTAAATGCAGCCGGTGCAATGATAACGTATCAACTATCACACCGATAACCAATTGCAGAAGGTGTTTCTTGCGCTATTTACAAGGAGAAAGAGAAAGAGAATTAGCACACGGGAAACACTCTAGTGGAACCAATTAAATGGATCTACTATTGGAACTGACATCTGACGAAGATTATAGTATCTTATCCCGGTTGGTACACGAAGAATTAAATGCTTATAAAAACCCTTCCACCGACCAACTTTATTGCTACTCGTGCGCCTCTTTCGAAATCGAAGAATTTTTATATCTTAACTATCATTATGTATCCATTTTCTCCACAGCATATTACTCTTTCTTTAGATGTTACGTATGTGCTCAACCTGTAGCCTTGTGCACATCATTGTGGGACTGCAGAAGGTGTACCCTGCATTACTCACAAGGAGAACATATGCAAGAATTTATAACTAACCGAAACTGTTGACAGCTCGGTTCATAATGAGTAATGCCGGCGATCCTTCTTGTAATCACCCCATTCATCAATTTTCATCACACTTTCCAAACTTTCATAAGGCGCATTGTCGAAAGATATTCATTGCGCCAAGATTATGCTCTGTATTTGGTGGGATCAGAAAGGTGTTGTGCACTATGAGTTGCTGAAACCGTCAGAAACTATCACTGGCGATGTTTACCGACGACAACTAATGCGTTTGAAGGTAGCTATAGAAGAAAAACGACCAGAGTGGGTGAATAGGCATAACAAATTAATTTTTCAACATGACAACGCCAGACCGCATACTGCAAATGCCGTGAAAACATATTTAAATGGACAGAACTGGGAGGTGCTACCCCACCCGCCATATTCGCTAGACATAGCTCCTTCAGATTACCACTTATTCCGGACGATGCAGTCAGATCTTACGAGCGAACGATTTACTTCTTACGAAAGCGTCAAAATTTGGCTTGATAATTGGATTGCCTCAAAAGATCAGGATTTCTTCAGGCAAGGAATACGTAAATTGCCTCAAAGATGGGCGAAGGTTGTAGCTGCAGATGGAGCATACTTTGAATAAATAATTCTTCTATTTTCTAAACAAGCAAATGTGTTTTATTTTCACAAAAAAGGGCGGAGTCATATTCACACACCCAATAGTATTCTATCCCAATTGGTACACGAGAAATAGAGACGCTTATAAATGTCCATCCAACGATCGACTCTATTGTTATTCATGCGCCTCTTTTGAGCCCGAAGAACTTTTATATGTTAACTATCATTATGTGTCCATTTTCTCCCCAGTATATTACTCCTTCTTTAGATGTTATACATGTGCTCAACCTGTAGCCCTGTGCACATCTCTGTGGGATTGCAGAAGGTGTTCCCTATATTACTCACAAGGAGAACAAATGCGAGAATTTGGAACAAACCGAAACTGTTGACAGTTCGATTCACAATGAGTAATGCCGGCGATCCTTCTTGTAACCACCCTATCCATCAATTTTCATCGCATTTCTCAAACCTTCATAAGGCACAATGTCGGAAAATCATATTTTATAGAAGCTATATCGGGAAAACCCGCACTCCTACCCGCATGTGTTGTCCTTGCTATAGACTCAGACAACTTAGAATTAAACCTGACCTAGTAATCTGCCACTGGGCAATCTATGGCAACCTAAGCTTTCCTACCTGTGAATATTGTAAATCCACCTTAGAAATCGTCCGTCCCATCCTGCACTGTACCGAGTGCATTTTCTCCTATCTCAAACGAGCCTTATATGAAAGAAATCATGGAGGAAATATAAACTCACTGGAAGCTTTCGCTTTTTGCAGAACGCATAGGCAGGGTTTACGAACCTAAAATGGACAATTAGTATAATGTGCCCACTGCTGAAATCAAAAGCACCAGCGCATCCCTTATTGGACGATTCATTTTTTAATAGCTTACACGTAAAATGCGTCACCATCATGACCCACGACGTGTTAAACTCCGACCACACATATATCATATGTACTAGTTGCTATAACCCCGAGGTTTATAATCGAGTTTTAACTCGTTTTTCACATGTATTACAATACGGAACAGTACTCACTGAAGAATGTAAATTATGCCGTAAGTCATGTTGCGAAAGTCGCCCCCTTTATGAATGTACAACGTGCCTCCGGGCCTATCACGCGTTTAAACAAAAAATTGCTAGAGTAAACTAGAAGCATTACTATGCTTCGATAGGTCGTGTAGTTTGCCTTTATACCGGTAATAAGATTATTATTATTATAAGCTGGCCGTGTGCAAGTTGACGGATATTGTAAAGGAGCACAGTATAACGACCCATACGGAACATGGGACGTCGTCTAAGCAGCTGTGAAAATTTCCTTAAAATCCTCCTATGTTTCTATCCAACTGAATACCGGAAAAATTAAATTAAAATCCGGCACAACTTGTGACCTCGTCGACGGCTTTTGCCTGGATGCAGACGATGGACACACCTACTGGAAATTTATACCAACTACCACCTGCAATTTCCATCAATACGATGCCCTGTATGAAGGGCCTGCCAACAAAATTACCGAAGAAACTTCCGAAGCCAATTCCCCTGTTATTTATAGTTTGGTTATTCAAGAAATTACCTTCGCCCTCAAATTTAGTTTTCAGAAGTATATCTTCCAAATACTAAAGAGAAAAGTTTGCTATTGTTAGATTCATGGACAGGCCATTATCCAGAACAATTAATAGAACATATACCAAAAGACAAACAAGTAACTATTGTAACAATACCAAAGAAAACAACTGCTTTTGTACAACCTTTAGATGTTTTTGGCTTCAGAATCTGGAAAAATTTTATTCGAAGCTTTTCTGATAATGTTATTTTACATAATTACGATGTAAATTTACATTTACGCAATAACATCATAAAATTACAGTCTTTGACACATAATCAACTTTCTTCTCCAAGATTTAAAAATTTATTTAAATATAGTTGGTACAAAAGTGGTTATTTATCAACAAGGCCGGAAAAGTTTGAGAATCCAATCAATTATTGTTATTTTAAAGAAGAAAAGAATATACCAAAATGCAGCATTTGTGGTAAAATGGCTTTTATACGTTGTGCGTGGTGCAAAAATTATTTTTGTTTTGATCATTTCTTTGAACAATATCATTATTGTAACAATTATATAAAATAAATATCTTATTTCTGTTAAAATAAAACCGAAAAGAAACTGTTCATAAAAATACCGGAGAGTTTTATATACAAATAATAATACTAACAATAATGTAAGTCATATTTTTGTATTGCTTCTTACAAGATGTTTCATTTTAATAGAAACAGTAGAATATCTTAAAAACGAAACAACTGACAAAAATGGTCAGATGAAAATTAATTAATTAATTATAACTTCTTATATAATACGTGTTTTTTTTATATGTATACATATACACATATGTGCGTTTGCTGTATTTCTGGATCTATTTACGCATGAAATAAATAGATTTGACTATATTTAGGTGTATTCATTTTCATTCGTGTTTCACTCATAAATATAATGATGTTTATATAAACAGAAAATATTACATATACGTTATAGTACACCCGTTTATTTCGTTGCGTTGTATCATTCTAGACGATAATCTTTGATGTTCCTTTACCAAAGATTTAAATAAGTAATTATTTTCTTGACGAATTTAATTTTCCTCTCGCGATATACATATATATCATATGTATTATGATATATACATATATTATGATAACTATATTATATATAACATGTGTAATATACAAAAATCGTGATTAAGTGATAACGTGATTAGGTTTATTATAAACATCCGTTTTATCATATTTTTGTATTGCGGAAAGTTATAGGAGAAAAAGAAGCTCTGTCGTAGCCAAGTAGCGAGTCGATAAAATTGAGAGTATGCCTATAAGGGCGTCGTTTTTAGCTTATTTCTCAAAGACGCATTCACGGAACATAACTTTATTATATATGGTTGAATTTGGCGTAAAATGAACTTTAATTTAATTGCAAGAAAAATTTAAAATTTAAATAAAAACAAATAAGTGGTGGGGATATTTCGAAAAAATTAACATTTTAAAAAAATCTAATTACACCGTTGTAAAGTGCTTTTGAAACTATAAAACTTTTATTTAAAACATTTTTCGATATTTCTTATTGTTTCGGAGATATTCACTCAGAAACGTAAACACAGATTTTTTTCAAGAGGGTGTTTCCACCCGCTAAAAAAAATTGCTTCGTGATTAGGTCCATCTAGTCTAAACTTATGCAAAGTTATAGATTTTTTTGAATTTTACACTTGCCGAACTTCCCTTGTCAGTCAGAATTATAATAAAATTTTGAATCAGTCAGTACAATTCCAACCAGTGATAGTTACAAATTTAAAAAGGAACATCACTGATTTCACGGCGAATCACTTCCTGGCTGCAACCCCGGGGCTCCGGCCTGAACCAGAATATTTCAATTCAACGCTCTCCATAAATAGTAAGTTTTAACTATTTCGAAATCTCCACTCCCCTTTTTTCCTTCAATTAACGACTTTGAAAAGGACCGAATGACACTATTTTAGTTCCTTTAGAATTTTGCAAGAATTTACTAGCGATAATCAATTTCCAACTATTCGATTCTCTTCTCCGTAACCTTTAATTTATTCGCTCCGGATTTCAGCATTGGAATTCGCGAATAAAACTCCCAAGATCTTTATCCGCTCGTTCGGGATTTCAGTATTGGAATTCACGAGTATTTCCTCAATTTATTCGCTCCGGATTTCAGCATTGGAATTCGCGAATAAAACTCCCAAGATCTTTATCCGCTCGTTCGGGATTTCAGTATTGGAATTCACGAGTATTTCCTTAATTTATTCGCTCCGGATTTCAGCATTGGAATTCGCGGATAAAACTCTCAAGATCTTTATCCGCTCGTTCGGGATTTCAGTATTGGAATTCACGAGTATTTCCTTAATTTATTCGCTCCGGATTTCAGGATTGGAATTCGCGAATAAAATTCCTAAGATCTTTATCTGCTCGTTCGGGATTTCAGTATTGGAATTCACGAGTATTTCCTTAATTTATTTGCTCCGGATTTCAGCATTGGAATTCGCGAATAAATCTCCTAAGATCATTCACGTATATTCTCCCACTCCCACTTGATTGCTAACCACAACTTACTCTATATATCCGAACCGTCGAATTAATAAGTCCACTGTGTTAAAAACAATAGAACGTTTTAGACAAACTGGTAGCGTAAGAAATCGCTCTAAGTCAGGAAGACCATTGTCTGCAACCAACGAAGAAAAACAACTTGATGTTCTGCAGACATTTATTGAAGATCCCAATTCTAGTGTTCAGAGAGTCGCTCAAACTCACGATATTGCTCCCATGTCGGTTTGGAGAATTTTAAAGAAGAACAAGTTCCATCCATATAAATTGCAATACGTTCAAGAATTGCAAAACGGAGATGAGGAGCGTCGTATACATTTCTGTGAAAGAATGATGGCACTAATAGATGTCCGGCCCATCTTCCCTTATCAAATTGTTTTCACAGACGAGGCAACTTTTACCTTAACGGGAGAAGTTAATAATCAAAATTTTCGTTTCTGGTCAGATGAGAATCCGAATTGGGTGCGGGAAACTCACACACAACATCCACAAAAAATAAATGTATGGTGCGGAATAATAGATGGCTATTTAATAGGGCCGTTTTTTTTTGAAGAATATTTGAACGCTCAAAGGTATGAGAGATTACTTGTTGATCAAATAATTCCAGCCATACAGAATACTTTTCCAAATAATTTCCAAGAAATATGGTTTCAGCATGATGGAGCTCCTGCTCATTTTGGTGCAGGACCACGTCGTATTTTAAATGAGACTTTTCCGCTACGGTGGATAGGAAGAAGGAACGGAAATGAGGGAGGAGAGGATTGGCCACCTCGGTCATCAGATCTAACTCCTCTTGATTATTATCTATGGGGATATCTGAAGAGTAAGGTTTACAGAACAAAACCTAAAACCATTCACGAATTGATACAGCGAATAAGGGATGAAATGGCTTTGATACCTTTTGAAACGAATCGTAAAGTCATTTCTACATTCTACCAAAGATTAGCATATTGTCAGGAAGTAAATGGCAGCCACTTTCAGCATTTACTTTAACACATTGAAACACATTTGCAATCGTTTGGTGCAACCTAACCTGATCTCTGTATACACGCACCGCACGCACGCACACGCACACATTTCGAACAATTATTATGATAAATGAGCATCCACAAATTTATTTACTGTTTACTATGTCGATTGCTTTCCAGGTCTTTAAATGCTCGATTGTAATTTGGTTGGGTCTTTGCTTTTGCTGACTGGATCCACGACCGATCTTGCCTTAGTTAGCTGGATCACACACACAACAGATGCAAATCCGAGCGAGTAACCTCCATGTAGTACACCTTGGATAATGTTAATACCGGCGCTACTCTATCATTCAACCCTCATAACTCGCAAAGTACTTAATAAAAATGAACATTATTATAGTGTTTTGGAAAGCTCTTGAATTAAGCTATAAGAATATGCAATCAAATGTAGGGGGTGTCATTTAAAAAAGTCAATGTGACCTTGACCTGACCTTGACGACGCCATCCAAGGTCAAACTGATAGAATCAGTATATAGATCTTCTTAAACCCTACAACTTTTGTTGGAAACACTTTTCTGTAAAACGTATATTTTCCGAGATATTTAGGGGTTTCCACACTTTTGGTAGACCCTGTATATATATATATATACAGGGTGAGTCATTTTAATCAATACACTCGAATATCTCGAAAACAGCACTCTTCAGAAAGAAATGTTTCAAACAAAAATTGTAGGGTGTGAAGGGGGACATAAGATGGTAGGCATTGGTTTGACCTTGGAAAGTCATTTGAAGGTCACATAAAAGTCACCTTCAATTTCTTAAATTGAACCCACTATTTTTCATTACATATTCTTGTAGCTTATCTCGAGAGCTTTCCAAAACACTACAGATAAATGTTTTTTCATTAAGTACTTTTTGAGTTATAAGGCTTCAAAGTTTGCAGTACTTCGATATAAAATGCAAAATATCTCGTAAAATATTTAGTTTTCGGTAGTCTTACCCTAATACTTTTATGCACAGGATAATGAGACAAAACTATTGGATAATGAGACAAAACTATTGGTGCAAAGAAAACGTATGATTGTTTATAATAAAAAGTGCATTGCAAATTACACATTTTTTATTATAAACAATCATACGTTTTCTTTGCACCAATAGTTTTGTCTCATTATCTTGTGCATAAAAGTATTAGAGTAAGACTACCGAAAACTAAATATTTTACGAGATATTTTGCATTTTATATCGAAGTACTGCAAACTTTGAAGCCTTATAACTCAAAAAGTACTTAATGAAAAAACATTTGTCTGTAGTGTTTTGGAAAGCTCTCGAGATAAGCTACAAGAATATGTAATGAAAAATAGTGGGTTCAATTTAAAAAATTGAAGGTGACTTTTATGTGACCTTCAAATGACTTTCCAAGGTCAAACCAATGCTACCATCTTATGTCCCCCTTCACACCCTACAATTTTTGTTTGAAACATTTCTTTCTGAAGAGTGCTGTTTTCGAGATATTCGAGTGTATTGATTAAAATGACTCACCCTTATATATACAGGGTGACCCATTTTAACTTAGGCAGCCAAATAACTCGGAAACCAAACCCAGGAGAGAAAAATGTTTCAGACAAAAGTTGTTTGGTTTCGAGGGGGCCATAAGATGGTATCATTGGTTTGACCTTGAAGAGTCATTTGAAGGTCACGTGAAGGTCACCTCAATTTTTTTAAATGGCACCCCCTATTTTTTATTACATATTCTTGTAGCTGATCTCGAGAGCTTTCCAAAACACTATAATAAAATATTTTTTGTTGAGTATTTTTCGAGTTATGAGGCTTGAATAATTTCTTAATTCTACATAAATCATAAAATATCTAGTGAAATATTCATTTTTCGATTATTTTACCTTAATACTTTTATGGACAAAATAATGTGAAAAATCGATTGGTGTAAAGAAAACATAGTTATTTTTAAGAAAAAATATGTAATTAGCAATTAACAATTACATATTTTTTCTTTGAAACAACTATGTGTTTTTTTTACACCAATTGATTTCTCTCATTATTTTGTACATAAAAGTATTAAGGCAAGATAATCGAGAAATGAATATTTTACTAGATATATTATGGTTTATGTAAAATTAAGAAATGATTTCCAGCCTCATAACTCGAAAAGTACTCTATGAAAAAATATTTTATTATAGTGTTTTGGAAAGCTCTCTAGGTCAGCTACAAGAATATCTAATAAAAAATAAGGGGTGCCATTTAAAAAAATTGAGGTGACCTTCACGTGACCTTCAAATGACTCTTCAAGGTCAAACCAATGGTACCATCTTATGGCCTCCTCGAAACCAAACAACTTTTGTCTGAAACATTTTTCTCTCCTGGGTTTGGTTTTCGAGTTATTTGGCTGCCTAAGTTAAAATGGGTCACCCTGTATATACAGCGTGTCCCATTTTAATCCATCCAGGCAAATATCTCGAAAACCAAGCCCGAGAGAGAAAAATGTTTCAGACAAAAGTTGTATGGTTTCAAGGGGGCCATAAGATGGTATCATTGGTTTGACCTTGAAGAGTCATTTGAAGATTATGCCAAGATCACTTTAATTTTTTTAAATGAAACACCCTATATATTTTTATATATTCTTGTAGCTCATCTCGAGATCTTTCCAAAACACTATAATAAAGTATTTCTTGGTTGAATACTTTTCGATTTATGAGGCTTGAAATAATTTCTTAATTTTACATAAACCATAAAATGTCTAGTAAAATATTCATTTTTCGATTATCTTACCTTAATATTTTTATGTACAAAATAATGAGAGGAATCAATTGGTGTAAAGAAAACATACAGTTGTTTTTAAAAAAAGATGGAATTGAATTGCAAATTACATATTTTTTTTTCAAACAATTATGTGTTTTCTTTACACCAATTGATTCCTCTCATTATTTTCTACATAAAAGCATTAAGGTAAGATAATCGAAAAATGAATATTTTACTAGACATTTTATGGTTTATGTAAAATTAAGAAATTACTTCAAGTCTCATAACTCGAAAAGTGCTCGATGAAGAAATATTTTATTATAGTGTTTTGGAAAGCTCTCGAGATGAGCTACAAGAATATGCAAAAATATATAGTGTTCCATTAAAAAAAATTGAAGTAACCTTCGCATAACCTTCAAATAACTTTTCAAGGTCAAACCAATGGTATCCTCTTATGGGACTTTTGAAACCATACAACTTTCGTCTGAAACATTTTTCTCTCTCGGGCTTGGTTTTCGAGATATTTGCCTGGATGGATTAAAATGGGACACCCTGTATATATATATATATATATATATATATATATATATTTATATTTTCCTTTAGAAAAATCATATCAGGATATTTCGCAAAATATAAGGAACAATCCATTAGCAAACCATAAAGATCGTTTCTGAATAAATATCGTTTTAAAAATCTCTGATTAATCATCCGCTTCCTATCGTAACTAAACAGAGTACTTGTAATTTATTAGTATCGACTCTCAAATTCCGCTCTAATATTAAGCGTTGGCGGAATCGGCGGAACCGGTGGTTAAAGGAAGGGCTGGCTGAATCGATAACTCAATCAATTTCTGGGAGTTCACGTAATAATTCGTCTAGTTTAAGTGTTAACATGCCAAAAGACAACAGTACCCATTCACTCAACAAATCCCCTTTGATTCCTCCCCCTAGTTACTCCCCTATTTCCTCCCTCAGTACACCTGTTCCCCTTTTTGCATCACCTCCCAGATCTTCCACCCCGATCTCTCCCGAGCCTTCCCCTCCCTCTTCTCCCAAACCTTTATTAGCGCCCCGATCCCCGTCTCCCATACCTATAATTACTCTTGATTCCGATTCTTCGTCGGAGGCCTCAGAGTTCCTTGAGGATCCCCGGAGGATTTCGCAGGATATCCTCCTGACTTTGACGAGAGCTCCCATCCCTTCGACTTCCCCCCAGAGTCCCCGTCAGAATCTCCTCTCCCGAATCCTACACCTGAACCTTCCCATCCCGATCAATTAAACTATTTTATAAGCCAAGTTCCCCCTCCTCGATATCCCTATTCCTGAAGGATCTTATTGCGTGGGTCCAGGTGACGTGGACCACGAAGAGTTCCTACATTACCTAACTACTGCCCCTCCCGATTCAATAATACCCTGGTACCTCCCCGGTTCACCTTTACCACTAGCCGTCCCCATCCAAGCTCTATTAAGAAAATTTCCGCCGTCCACCATCCAGTTCGATGACCTTTAACCTCTGTCCCTTCCCTGAAATACTCCTTTAGATTTTTGTTTAAATAGGAAAATTGTAAAATCCAGCCAGGATATAGCCTCCTCAACTCCTTTTATTTATTCCTGGCTGATGTCCTCCGTATCAATGTAACACCCGCGAATTTACATATTAACACACACACACACACACACACACACACACACTACTCGCGCATTAAAAATGTTCTTGTAAACCCGTTAATGATAATTTTGAATAAATTTTAATTTATAATAAAGGGATAAATTTATTTATATCTTCCCACACTCATCCCCTTTATTTCCAATATCGCACAAGGTCCCGTCCCGTGTAAAAGAGATTAGATTCTCTTACCAAAAAGGGACTAACGAGTGCATCGGCTTAAGACACTCACAGTGTTAAAGGGACCATTCTGGTCACTGATCTGTGTTAGGCCCCAGCACAGTGCGCTCGACCCGATCCATACACACGTCCGAAAGTGTGTCACCGGGTAAGTAGGTTACGTTCTTCCAGATGGCCCGACCTTTCAAGGGTCTGGACGTAACACATTAGATGAAATGTTTTCTAATTCCAATAACTCTATTACTTTATACAAACACCTAGGGGTTCTCTCTCGAAGTATAGATAACCCTCTGTACTTTAATCAAACACCATCTCAATCTACCAATAGAACAGCTGATATTATACAGCTTCTCCGCCTCGAACATCTGAATTCCGAGGAATCAGAAAATGTTCGACTTTTAGTTCTCAAATACTCTGATAGATTTCATCTTCCTGGCGAAGCTCTTCAAGCGACTACCGAATGCCGTTCAACATTTTATTCCTACTCTTGATGATGTGCCTGTCCATACAAAACAATACAGGTTTCCTCCTGTACACAAAGAAGAAATTAACAGACAAGTAAATGAATTATTGTCCTCAGACTTAATTGAACCATCTACATCTCCTTATAACTCTCCGTTATGGATAGTTCCGAAGAAGCTAGACTCCTTAGGGAATAAAAGATGGCGAATGGTAATTGATTATCGAAATTTTAACGAAAAAAACAATAGGAAATGCATACCCTCTACCTAACGTAACTTAATATATGGACCAACTTACAAGGAAAGGGTCGGAAGTGTCCCCCTCCGATTTTAATGAGCTTTGAATATGTTGTAGTCTAGATCAAAATAGGAGACACGTATTTTTTTATAAGTGCTGAGTCGGCCGTTAAGGGGGTGAAACACCTTCTTGAAAAAAATCGATTTTTTCATTTCTCAGCGGATACCGTCGAAGCGATAAGAGATATAAACAAAAGTTTCAAATAAAAGTTTTATGGTCTTTAATGTACTTCAAAATCATGTAATCAGATTTGTCGAAAATGTCATATTTTTCGAAATCCCCCCCCCCTCCCTTTTAATGTTTGAAAATTTTTAAATTTGTCTCATAACAAAACTTACAGCTCATTTAACGACAAATTCAATCATATATAATAAAGTTGTATTCCGAAGTCATTATATATATGTATATGGAAATATTACATAAAATACCGTACATAATTATTGCATACAAGAATAACAAATATTCATGGTTGATATCGGTTACAAAGATGATGATCATGAAAGAAATGATTTATACAAAGGGATTTTTTACACCATGCGCAAGAAATTACAGCAATTTCACCGCAAATATCACATGTTGGTTTTAAATTAGTTTTGAAACAAAAATCTACTGGTGTATCAAATTCTTCTGGTTTCTTTTCTAAATAACCACTTTTATACCATGCATATTTGAATAAATTTTTAAACCTTGGTGATGAAAATTGATTATGTGTTAATGATTGTAATTTTAAAATATTGTTTCTTGAATGAAGCTTGACGTCAAGATCTAAAAGCATGATGGTATCTGAAAAATGTCTAACAAAATTTTTCCATAAACGAAAACCGAATACATCTAAAGGTTGTATTTTTCCCGTTGCTCCAGCTGGTATAGTTAACAAATTAATATTGTCTATAAAATCTGGTTTGTTTCTTTGAATTATATCAGGACAATGACCAGTCCAAGAATCTAATAATAACACTGATTTTGGTCCAACATTTGGAAAAAACACTTCTTTTATCCAGATCTCAAAATGATGCGATGTTAATTTTCCAAATTTTGATGCCATGACAAAGATATTATTATCTTTAAACATTGTTTCTTTTACTATTGGACCAAATGTTCCAGTAGGTTCTTTTAAAACAATAAACAGAGGCGATAATAATCTACCATCAGCTGAAACAATAGGTTGTATAGTATAACTATGTGTAGTTGCTGATATGGATTGTACTATGCGCTCTACTTTTTTAATACCAATAGGTGATAGTGAACGACCGGAATGAAATTCTAATTGAAATCCACTTTGGTCCGAATTATATACATTTTCAATTCCATATTGTATAATAGAAGATTTAACATTTTCGATAAATGACTTGCTTCGTGCTTCTAAATCTTTGTCTGACGCTAAATTTTTTTTTGTTATAAATTTTGTAATTTTTCTAGATACGATATTATGTGCAAGCTTAAACCTTTTTACCCATGATAATGATGCTGTAAACCCAAGTAGATTTACTTCCTTCTGTGCGCGAAGAGCCCATCGAGCAATATCAATGTCATGAATAATTATTCCCTTTTCAATACCTTCATGGAATTTATTTAACGTATATGTTGAAATTTCTTTCAGTTTATCAAATCTGTTGCCACCTTGATTTACTTGCTGCTCCCATCTTCTTAATTGACGTAATGACGTGACTTTCCGAAATCTATTTCTTATAGATGCAAGAGTTCTTGACTTTTTTGTTCCACTTCTCCATAACTCTACTGCATTTCTTTTATATTCTATTGGTACAGAATCCGCAACACATTCAATTTCTTTTACAAAATATGTGTCTTCTTCTCTTTCTTCATCAATTACAGGTTCTACTTCAGGTATATCAAATTCGTTTTGAAAATCTAATGATGATTCTTCATAAACTTCAAACGCTTCTTCATACATTGATCGAAGCATATTTTCCATCATGTCTTTTGTTTCATTTTCATCTGTTGTAACAGGACTTTCTGGGAATTCCCCAGTCATATACAGTGCAGTGTATAGCAGTACTGCTACATTTCTTGGATTAAACATTATCTAAAAAAATTATTAACATTATGTATATTTGTTTTATAAATATTAGCAAAAAAATACTTATTAGCAACAAAAATATTTTATTATTTAATGCGTATTAATAATTTGTTACGTTTTCCGAGTTTCATGAAAAATAGAACAGTTTTATCACATAACTTAAATAAAGTAATAAAATATTAATTATAATTTAAATACATTAAAACAAAACAGATAAACCGCAATTTTGAATGAAGTGTAAGTAAAAGCAAAAAACTATAAAAGTTTTAAAAATCGAAAAAGTACATACATACTGTATTGTTGTGTGCGTGGGGCACAATTGTTTTTTCAGGATAACGGCTAGTCTTGTTAATTAACTCGAGCACTTGTTAATTATTTGATAACTGATTTGTGACTGTCCGCCGCTTCTAGGCGGTGGCTTTTAACGCCTCCGGTTCTGAACGATTATCGGAGGAGGATCGCGCGGTGGCATGACCAAATAAAATCATTGGTTATTTCTAAAGTGGCGTGATCAAAATGCAAGCGAAGGAAGTCCGAAGACTTCCTCGCATTTTATTGCAATTCAGCGCTATTTCGAGAGTGATTTCTTCCTCTGTTTGATGACTTGGCCGTGTGATACTGGCTGTATCAGCACTTCGGGCAGCTGACTTTCTTATCGCGACGCATTTTTTCGCTCGCTTTATAAGTTATAATCCTTTTAATTATTTTCTTATATATATAAATATATTTACTATCGCGCTCGCGTATATTCGATAGACGCTTTAATAGTAATATGTGTTCCACTGCACGCAGTTGTTAATAAAATAATATATTGCACCAACTCATTTCGCGAATGCGACATTTGTTTATTCATAGAATTGAATCTATTAACATCGGCATCTGATCAATAATTTTCCTTGTCCGACTAGTTTTATTTTTCATGCATTAAAAACATTACTTTTCCATATAAATTATATGTATATTTATTGTCACATAATATAGACATATATTATAATTATAATTATTATATAATTTATAATTATATTTATAAATATAATTTCTATAATTTATAAAAATATATTCTCATAAATTATTTATTGCTAATTTATGGTTGCCTCTGTGAGTTTGCGAAGAAAAATGACTGTCGCTGTGAATAACGAGCGTCATAAGGCGGATAAAGCGGGCGTATAGTAGTGTATAGGGATATTTTTAATTTATTTCTGAAAAATGTGACTTCGGAATACAACTTTATTATATATGATTGAATTTGTCGTTAAATGAGCTATAAGTTTTGTTATGAGACAAATTTAAAAATTTTCAAACATTAAAAGGGAGGGGGGGGATTTCGAAAAATATGACATTTTCGACAAATCTGATTACATGATTTTGAAGTACATTAAAGACCATAAAACTTTTATTTGAAACTTTTGTTTATATCTCTTATCGCTTCGACGGTATCCGCTGAGAAATGAAAAAATCGATTTTTTTCAAGAAGGTGTTTCACCCCCTTAACGGCCGACTCAGCACTTATAAAAAAATACGTGTCTCCTATTTTGATCTAGACTACAACATATTCAAAGCTCATTAAAATCGGAGGGGGACACTTCCGACCCTTTCCTTGTTAGATCTGCCAAATATTTTTCAATACTAGACTTAGCCTTTGGATTCCACCAAATGCCCATGGCTTCACAAGATGCCCATAAAACCGCATTCCAGAAAACTTCCATTCCGCTATTTTACATAGACCTGAAAACTGCCATTCCATTGTTTTATATAGACCTAGAAACTGCCATTCTGTTGTTTTATATTTCCGAGATTTTAATATAGTAAAAATAAATATCATAGAAGGAGAAAATGCGCATTATTTACCATAATTCGCGAATAAAATATTGAAGCATATCAAGTTTTTACCTTTCTGGTCATATATCTGTCGCGACAAATTCGGATATGGACGAAATCCAGCAAGCAGCGCATCAGTAGAAAGAGATTTTATAGTAAAAAGTATACTTCTTCAAAATGAAGAAACACCTATGCGAGTCGACGAATGTGTTGAACCATGTAAACTTTTTAAGTGGTCGTATTAAACTTGCAAAAGTTCAGTCAAATCTGTCGGATATGAACAGAAGAATCATACACGGAAATAAGCGAAGCTGACACTGAACCAAAGATTTAATCCAGCGAGCCAGGCCTTTAAACCGATGACTGTTGGATAGCGACGATGCGACCTACTGGGACGTGTACTAACTAGAAAGAAATGCTTTCTTTTTCATCCGCGCACGACGATGCGACCTACTGGGACGTAATAACAAGAAATAAACGCTTTTTTTCCGAATAGCGCACGACGATGCGACCTACTGGGACGTACTAACGAGAAATAAACGCTTTTTTTCCGGATAGCGCACGACGATGCGACCTATTGGGACGTATACTAACTAGAAAGAAATGCTTTTTTTTTCATCCGCGGACGACGATGCGACCTACTGGGACGTAATAACAAGAAATAAACGCTTTTTTTCCGAATAGCGCACGACGATGCGACCTACTGGAACGTACTAACGAGAAATAAACGCTTTTTTTCCAGATAGCGCACGACGATGCGACCTATTGGGACGTAATAACTAGAAATAAACGCTTTCTTTCCGAATAGCGCACGACGATGCGACCTACTGGGACGTGAACTAACTAGAAAGAAATGCTTTTTTTTTCATCCGCGCACGATGATGCGACCTACTGGAACGTACTAACGAGAACTAAACGCTTTTTTTCGGATAGCGCACGACGATGTGACCTACTGAGACGTAATAACAAGAAATAAACGCTTTTTTTCCAGATAGCGCACGACGATGCGACCTACTGGGACGTACTAACGAGAAATAAACTGTTGAATATCGCCCATAAAAGTGCGGAAATAATGATAAAAATATCGCACGTGAGTGCGGAAGTGTGAACAAAACCTATAAACATATGAAATTTTTAATCGTATTTGCATCGATTATTCCCGACCTATTAACTCGAAGTTGATTCTAAGTGAAAGTAAGTGGGATTTTCGCTCGTACCAAAATCGGGAGTGTCGTTCAAAGTATATACATATTAAGTATATATCATGTGACTCAAAAATGCGACCTATGAAATTTTTAATCGTACCGAAATAGTACGGGAACTGTTGAGTATCACCCATAAAAGTGCGGAAATAGTGATAAATATATCGCACATGAGTGCGGAAGTGTCGTTAAAAGTTTCGCGCGACCTATAAACATATAAAATTTTTAATCGTATTTGCATCGATTATTCCCGACCTATTAACTCGAAGATGATTCTTGTAAGTGAAAGTAAGTGGGATTTTCGCTCGTACCAAAACCGGGAGTGTCGTTCAAAGTATATACATATTAAGTATATCTCATGTGACTCAAAAATGCGACCTATGAAATTTTTAATCGTACCGAAATAGTACGGGAACTGTTGAGTATCACCCATAAAAGTGCGGAAATAGTGATAAAAATATCGCACGTGAGTGCGGAAGTGTCGTTAAAAGTATCGCGCAACCTGTAAACATAACCTATAAACATATACAATTTTTAATCGTATTTGCATCGATTATTCCCGACATATTAACTCGAAGTTGATTCTTGTAAGTGAAAGAAAGTACGATTTTCACTCGTACCAAAACCAAGAGTGTCATATATATATACATATATATAAACATATGTATATATTAAAATTACAAAGTAATATATTACAAAGTATGTATATATATTATATATATTAAGTATATATCATGCGACCTAAACATGCGACCTATAAAATTTTTAATCGTACCGAAATAGTACGGGAACTGTTGAGTATGGCCCATAAAAGTGCGAAAATAGTGATAAAAATATCGCACGTGAGTGCGGAAGTGTCGTTAAAAGTATCGCGCGACCTGTAAACATAACCTATAAACATATACAATTTTTAATCGTATTTGCATCGATTATTCCCGACCTATTAACTCGAAGTTGATTCTTGTAAGTGAAAGTAAGTGGGATTTTCGCTCGTACCAAAACCGGGAGTGTCGTTCAAAGTATATACATATTAAGTATATATCATGTGACTCAAAAATGCGACCTATGAAATTTTTAATCGTACCGAAATAGTACGGGATCTGTTGAGTATCACCCATAAAAGTGCGGAAATAGTGATAAAAATATCGCACGTGAGTGCGGAAGTGTCGTTAAAAGTATCACGCGACCTATAAACATATACAATTTTTAATCGTATTTGCATCGATTATTCCCGACCTATTAACTCAAAGTTGATTCTTGTAAGTGAAAGAAAGTATTATTTTCGCTCGTACCAAAACCAAGTGTCGTATATATATATACATATATATAAATGTATGTATATATTAAAATTATAAAGTAATATATTACAAAGTATGTATATATTTTATATATATTGGATAATTGCATAAGTTCGTGCCCGATTTTCATAGATGGCATTAAGTTATTGCATGACGGAGTTCTATTGTTTTCGTTTGGTAATATTGCTTGCACCGGATAGGTGACAGTGTCTTATGTCACTTTAGCATCAGGCATTGTTCAGATAAGTCCATTTGTGCATAAGAGAAATTATTAAAAATGGAGAACGAAAAGGTGCATTTGCGACATGTAATGCTATATGAATTTCGAAAAGGCGTGAGTGTTGGGACTGCACAAAAAAACATTCAGAGCGTTTATTTGGACCGTGCTCCTGCTCTCCGGACAGTCAAAAAGTGGTTTGGCAGATTTCGAAATGGTGATTTTAACATGGAAGATCAACCCCGCTCTGGACGGCCTTCTGGCATTGATGACGACATTGTGTGTGCCTTAGTGGAAAAAAACCCAAGGATTACAACTGAGGATATTGCTGAGAGGCTGAACATTGATAATTCAACCGCTTTTCGCCATTTAAAAAAGCTTGGATACGTTTCCAAGCTCGATAATACGTGGGTGCCGCATCTCCTGACTGAAAGGAATAAGCTGAACCGCATGACTGTAGCCCTTTCCCTTCTCGAGCGTAACAAAAAAGAGCCTTTTTTGGATCGAATGGTAACAGGCGATGAGAAGTGGATTCTCTACAACAACGTACAGCGGAAGAGGACATGGAAAAAAGCAGCTGAAGGAGCAGAACCCGTCGCAAAAGCTGGCCTGCATCCGATGAAGGTGTTGCTGTGTGTTTGGTGGGATTGCAGGGGAATTATTCACTTCGAGCTGCTCCGACGCGGCGAAACAATCACGGCGGACAAATACTGTGAGCAACTCACTAGACTCGATGCAGCTATTCGAGAAAAACGTCCGGTTTTAGCCAATCGAAAAGGCATCATCTTCCATCACGACAATGCTAGGCCACACGTCGCCCAACAGACGCTGCGAAAACTGCAGGAGTTGCAATGGGAAATTCTGCAGCACCCGCCATACTCTCCAGACATTGCGCCTTCAGATTTTCATCTGTTCCGGTCTTTGCAGAATAGTTTGAATGGCAAGAATCTCAATTCCGAGGAAGCTGTCGAAAAGCACCTTACAAACTTTTTTCAAAAAAAACCAAGTTTTTTCTTCAAAAATGGAATCGACAAGCTTGTAGATCGTTGGAAAACCATTGTAGAGGAGAATGGAGACTATATAATTGATTAATAAAAGTGTATTCTTTAAAATATAACCTATTGAAGTTTATCTTTAAATCGGGCACGAACTTATGCAATCATCCAATATTAATTATATATCATGCGACCTAAACATGCGACCTATAAAATTTTTAATCGTACCGAAATAGTACAGGAACTGTTGAGTATGTCCCATAAAAGTGCGGAAATAGTGATAAAAATATCACACGTGAGTGCGGAAGTGTCGTTAAAAGTATCGCGCGATCTGTAAACATATAAAATTTTTAATCATATTTGCATCGATTATTCCCGACCTATTAACTCGAAGTTGATTCTTGTAAGTGAAAGTAAGTGGGATTTTCGCTCGTACCAAAACCGGGAGTGTCGTTCAAAGTATATACATATTAAGTATATATCATGTGACTCAAAAATGCGACCTATGAAATTTTTAATCGTACCGAAATAGTACGGGAACTGTTGAGTATGGCCCATAAAAGTGCGGAAATAGTGATAAAAATATCACACGTGAGTGCGGAAATGTCGTTAAAAGTATCGCTCGACCTGTAAACATAACCTATAAACATATACAATTTTTAATCGTATTTGCATCGATCATTCCCGACCTATTAACTCGAAGTTGATTCTTGTAAGTGAAAGTAAGTGAGATTTTCGCTCGTACCAAAACCGGGAGTGTCGTTCAAAGTATATACATATTAAGTATATATCATGTGACTCAAAAATGCGACCTATGAAATTTTTAATCGTACCGAAATAGTACGGGAACTGTTGAGTATCACCCATAAAAGTGCGGAAATAGTGATAAAAATATCACACGTGAGTGCGGAAATGTCGTTAAAAGTATCGCGCGATCTGTGAACATCATAACCTATAGACATATAAAATTTTTAATCGTATTTGCATCGATTATTCCCGACCTATTAACTCGAAGTTGATTCTTGTAAGTGAAAGTAAGTGGGATTTTCGTACCAAAACCGGGAGTGTCGTTCAAAGTATATACATATTAAGTATATATCATGTGACCTAAAAATGCGACCTATAAAATTTTTAATCGTACCGAAATAGTACGGGAACTGTTGAGTATCGCCCATAAAAGTGCGGAAATAGTGATAAAAATATCGCACGTGAATGCGGAAGTGTCGTTAAAAGTATCGCGCGATCTGTGAACATCATAACCTATAGACATATAAAATTTTTAATCGTATTTGCATCGATTATTCCCGACCTATTAACTCGAAGTTGATTCTCGTAAGTGAAAGTAAGTGGGATTTTCGCTCGTACCAAAACCGGGAGTGTCGTTCAAAGTATATACATATTAAGTATATATCATGTGAGCTAAAAATGCGACCTATAAAATTTTTAATCGTACCGACATAGTACGGAAACTGTTGAATATCGCACATAAAAGCATTCATCTCGCGGATAAACTTACAACAAGAGAGACACCTTGCCTTGACTATTATTCAACCTTAGAAATAGTGAGAGAAACCAAAAAAGACACCAGAAGAACTATCATAAATAAAATCGTCCAAGTCTTAGCATATGACGTGAATATAATCACAAGGACAAAAAAGACCTGATTAGATCCGCAATGACAGTCATAAAAGCAGCAAAACATGGGAACTGTTATAACATTTGATGCTGACACTTTAACGTCGGGGTTCAAACTGATACATCAGATAACTGATGATGACAATTTAGGTCCGGTTCAACAGTGGCCAGTTATCTTAACTAGTAGTTAAGTAGTGATGCCAAGCACTGGAACAAAATTCGGTAAGCTATTTTACAAGGTTAGATTTTGACAAGTTGCATTTTCGCAAAATATACATAAGTGAAATATTGAAAATATATATACATATTTATTGAACACTAAAATAATTAATATTCAGCTTCGTTCTCATTACGATACCTCGCAAAATGAAAATGAATATCAAAACAAATCGTATACGAGCACCAAATTGTCATGAGGAAAAACTGGTACTTGTATCATTAATAAAAAAATACAAATTGATAATAGAAAATAAGCGGACTGATGCTGTGAGTATTAGAGACAAAGAAGAGGCTTGGCTGAAGATATTGGACGAATATAATCAGCAAAGCAACTGTCGGGCTCGCGAATAAAAATATTAAATATAATATAAATAAATCACATTTATTTACAAAATTTATAAATTTTTAATATTTCACTTATATATATTTTGCGAAAATGCAACTTTTTAAAATCTAATCTTGTAAATAGCTTACCGAATTTTGTTTCGGTGGTTGGGATCACTACTTGACTACTAGTTAAGCTAACTGGACACTGTTGAACCGGGCCTTAGCACGAGATTCGACATTCATTTTTCAGAAGATCGGGACAAAGAGATAGAAGAGAAAATGGAACTAGGACTTCGACTGATGGAAAAAGATAACGAATACCGAACAAATAGGTAATAACTACAGAAAGATTTATGCAGGTCAATATAAGACTTTTAAGACTAGTACTAAAGTGAAGATTGCTGTATACCTTCCAAGATCTGATGATAATATAACAGATAATAAGTATTCTTATCCAAGAGCAGCAGTACACACTGCTAGAATTTTGTCTAACGCAATGTTAAACAGACAAACCTGAAGGATTTTTTTTATCAATTTTGACAAAAATTATACAAAAGAAAAATTTTAATGACGAGACATAACACCTCTTCCCTATTAAGAACAAAATCCTCCAAAAATATCCTTGAGGATATTTATGCACGTAAAATATATGCATATTGTCGCGTTTTAATTTTCGCGAATAATTATATAAAAAAAAATTACGCACTACCAACTGCGGTGACTTAATCGTTCTTTTCTAGTGTATCGTGTTGTTAAATACATAAAGAGCCTAATTCTTTATCCATTTATTAATTTATTAAAGTAAATTAAATTTGCTTTATGAAAAATTTATGCGAAAAATATTAATAATACAATTGTATTATTTATTTCAGTAAATACAAAAATATTTGTGAAAATGATTGTCGAGTTATAAGATAAAAAAATATAATTCAGCATATCGACAGGATTACAACAGTGAAAATAATTTCCTTGCTAGAACGGATCAAAAATTATTTATCGTTGAGATCGATCGAAAATATAAGAAACATGGAAACTCGTTTATAACAAAAAGATTTTGTTGATAAATATGTAAGTAATTATAATATCAGATTGTTTCTTTCTAATGAAATATGTTCGGGATCGCAATTTTGAATTGCGTGAGTAATGCCAGTACACACCCGAGTGGGTATCGCGAGATGGGAAGACAAGTGACTTCGGCAAGGATGAGTGACCGGATTAAATAATGTAAACTTCCTCCTTTGATTTTCACACAGTGACATCCATAAGAGAGTTACTTTTAACTTTATTGCAATATGGCACACGATATTTACTATGTTTAAGAACGTTCGAAGCGTCCAAGATGCTAATTCGAGTGCTCTGAGCATGTCGAGAGTCGCACGAGTGGATGCGAGACCGCACGCACTATACGACGGTTCGCGAGAGTAAGGGAGACAGCGCTTATTGAGGAGCACACGAGTGAGCGGAGTCCGAAGGAGCAAGGACGCTCCTCCTCTTCACTAAAGGAGGCACTCAACTATGTCACGGCACTCGCGCTCAGACTTTGAGTCCGTGACAGCACTGATAATGATTCACACGTAATTCTGAACCGACATGATGATTCGAGATCATGACTTTCGTCATGTGTGCTCGGGTTCTAACGACTTTCTTTCTTTTTAGTAATCTAACGATACTCTCGATGATCAGACAACGACTCTCTCGGAGAGAGGCTTTCTCCGTCAAGATAAAGATTCGATCGCAAGTCGGGTGATTCGATTTGAGCCTATCCTGTTTAGTCAAATCGTGTGATTTTTCGATTGCCGGATTGGCCAGGACCATGTCCTACGCGATCACGAGGATCCTGGCTAATTTGGCAAAACAAGGATGGCAATACTAGAGTTCGATCGATCGTGAACGGACGACGCCAGTATTACTTTAATTGAATCTTTCATTCGAGTCGCAGGGCGAATCCTGAACAAAATAAATTGAATTATTCAGAAAACGTCGGAATAAGATAAGTTTACACGATTTAAACCTGGAATTTTAATATTCATGTAAATTATGAAAGTTCAAATATCAAAGAAATTTTTGTATTATATATTTTATATAAAATAAATTGGTATATAATTCGGCTCTATGTATTTTAAACAACATAATAATTTAGTATCGAGCACTAAGAGCCCATAAACGCGGATGGCAATGCGTAAATTTTTACGAACATTAATTGTTCGCGAAAAAATTTTTTTAAGACATATGCACATATGCAAGGTTATAGATTCTCTTGGTTTGAGACTTCTATAACAACCCCTTTTACCCCCCTGGAGAGATGTAGACAGGAAAAATATCGGGGCGAAGTCGCTGAATCGGGAATCGAACCCGAGAAAAGGGGTTGTTATAGAAGTCTCAAACCAAGAGAATCTATAACCTGGCTTATGTGCATATGTCTTAAAAAAATTTTTTCGCGAACAATTAATGTTCGTAAAAATTTACGCATTGCCATCCGCGTTTATGGGCTCTTAGTGCTCGATACTAAATTATTATGTTGTTTTTATATAAAAGTGCTACAGAAGAAATATTTCGAATTACTCACCCCTCTAATTTCGTAATAAGCGAAGTGAGACCTTCAAATTAAATTTCTTTTCTTGAATATGTCTCTTCTGAGGAAAATCTAGACACCATGTCTTATGTAACGCATGAAAGATATATTATATATTATTTAACTGATATTTATATATTATATAATATTATATATTATATATTATTTACATGTCTTTCTCCTGCGATTCTTGGCATTGATAATGATCTGGAGCAGATCGAAACGTTTGCCCTTTCTTTTGTTTTTTAAAATAAAATATTTATTTTTTTGTGATTTCTGATCTGAATTTATATTGTCATTTTTATTAATTTGCGTCATAGATCTGCGCCTAGTGGTCTTATAGCCTACATTGTGTTTAATATGTTTGAATATATTATTTAAGATATATTATTAGATACCTTGTCTCATGTAATGCTTGAAAGATATATTATATTTATTTTCAAAAGACGTGCAGGAATGGCAATATTTGTCATTAAAAGGACAAAAGTAACCGTTCAGTTCTTCATGCAATAATTTAGATAATGCACGTCTTTTGAAAATAAACCACTCCAACATGTGACTTACCACGTTTCTCACTTTCCCTCACTTTACTCTGACACTTTTAGGTGTTGTATATGCTACAGACCCATAGCTTTACGCATCCCTTTGGTTGATTGTAGGAAATGTTTTTTATATTATTTACAAACCGAACAAGTTTAAGAATTTAATTTCAACAGAAATTGTTGAAATTAATAATGAATAACTCAAATGATTCTTCCTGCCATTGCTGATTGTACGATCTGCTTACGAAATATTGAAGAAATATTTCGAGTTACTCATCCCTCTAATCTCGCAATAAGCGAAGTGGGACCTTCAAGTTAAATTCTTCTTTGATATGTCCTCTGAAGAAAATCCAAATACCTTGTCTCAAGTAACGCATGAAATAGTTGATGGATATCTGTCTGGCAACGAATATTATTGCCCTCCATGTGCAAAGCGTCTCAATCCTAACGCTGCTCAACTAAAATATCACAGTGTTTCCCAAGATTTTCCTAACGCTACTGAATCTAAATGTTGCTTCTGTGGGTGTAAAGTATCCACCATAACTCCTTTAGTCGACTGTAGACAGTGTTTCTTACTCTATTTGGAAGGAGAATGAGAACGAGAGCTTTCATCACAATTGACCAAATGAATATCTTATCTGAATTAATATCTGATCAAATTCTCTAAAACCTATCTAAATTACTGCATGAAGAATTAGATGGTTACTTTTGTCCTTTCAATGACAAATACTATTGCTATTCCTACATATCTTTTGAAAACAAACCACTACAACTTGTGACTTATCACAACGTCTCCCATTTTTCCCCACTTTATCTTAACAGTTTTAGATGTTATATATGTTATAGATCCATAGCTCTACGCACTCCTTTGATTGAATGTAGGAAATGTTTTTTATATTACTTGCAAACCGAACAAGTTCAAGAATTTAACTTCAATAGAAATTATTGAAATTAATAATGAATGATTTAAATGAACCTTCCTGCAATCACCCTATACATGAACTTATATCCCACTTATCTAATTTTCATAAGGCCGAATGTAAGAAAGTAATCTTTTATCGAAGATTTGTAGGGAAAAAGAATCGCAAAGACATACATGTGTTGCCCATGTTACAGATTGCGACAATTGCGAAAAAAGGCCGATTTAATTGTTTGCCACTGGGTAGCTTATGGAGATATTAATTTTCCTCGATGTGAGTACTGCAACTCCTCTTTAGAATTTAAACGTCCTATATTCGAATGCAATGATTGCGTATACTCTTATCTCGAAAGAGCAATGTTTGAGAAAAATCAAGGAAGTAAATAGTTATTATAATGACTAATACACTATAATGACTAATTACGAAATCGTTGATGGATACCTAGTTGGGAATTGTGTATATAACTGTCTTGCATGCGCGGAACTCCATGGAAATACATACTCGATTAAAATATCATTCTGTCTCAGGAAACTTTCCCGATGTCTCCGAATCTAAATGTTGCTTATGTGGGAAAAGCATATCTATTGTGACTCCACTAATCGACTGTCGCCAATGTTTCTTCTTGTATCTGGCGGGAGAACGAGAACTTGAACTTGCACCAAAACGTAAATCTTACTTAAAATATTATCTGATCAAACTCTTTACACTCTTTCTGAACTATTGCACGAAGAATTGAATTATTTCTGTTCTTCTAATGATTATTATTAGTGTCACTCCTGCGCATCTTATGAGACCAACCCTTTACAACCTGCAACTTATCACCACGTTTCTTATTTTCCCCCACGTCTTCTTTACAATACTAGATGCTATATGTGCGATAGACACATAGCTTTATGTACCCCTCTCATTGAATGTAGGAAGTGCCTCCTTTATTACTTACAAACCGAGCAAGCGTTAGAATTTAACTTCAACAGAAGTTGTTAAAGCTAACAATGAACTATATATATGAGCCTTGTTGCAATCTAATCTACAATCTTACACCTCACCTATCTAACTTCCATAAAGCAGAATGCAAAAAGGTAATCTTTTACCGAAGATTTGTCGGAAAGAAAAACCGAAAAGACTCATTACCTAAAATATTGTCGGACCAAACTCTTTATAATCTGTCTCAATTACTACATGAAGAATTGGATGGTTACTATTGTTTTCCTACTGAATACTATTACTGTCATTTTTGCACGTCCTATGAAAATAATCCTCTACTATAGATTTACGAAGGTGGGCGCTAGAAGCAAAAGAGCAAGTTGATTTTACTACGTTTAGAGCAGGACATTGGTGGATATGGAATTTTAAAAAGACTCATCACATTACATCACGTAAAATAACAAAATTTAAATCGCAATCTAATTCACAATCTGATGTACTGATACGTCAAAATGCAGAATTTGTGAAAACTGTAAAACCACATATTGATGTAATTAGTGAAGGATCAACTTATAATGCAGATGAAAGCGGATTTAATCTAGAAATATACATTCTGGAAGAACATTAGCTAATATGGGAGCAAAGACAATCGAAGCTACTATTCAATCTTTATCTTCTATAAGTCACAGTTATACTATTATGCCAATTATATCTGCGGATGGATCTCTTCTTTCGCCTCTATATATAGTCTTAAAAGAAATTACTGGATCATTTGGTCCACGAGTAGAAGAAACCCTTTTTCCACCTGTTAATGTTTACATTGCGGCTTCAAAATCCGGAAAGCTTACAACTCAACACTTAAAAATTTGGTTTTTAGAAGTATATCTTCCAAATACTAAAGAGAAAAGTTTGCTATTGTTAGATTCATGGACAGGCCATTGTCCAGAACAATTAATAGAACATATACCAAAAGACAAACAAGTAACTATTGTAACAATACCAAAGAAAACAACTGCTTTTGTACAACCTTTAGATGTTTTTGGCTTCAGAATCTGGAAAAATTTTATTCGAAGCTTTTCTGATAATGTTATTTTACATAATTACGATGTAAATTTACATTTACGCAATAACATCATAAAATTACAGTCTTTGACACATAATCAACTTTCTTCTCCAAGATTTAAAAATTTATTTAAATATAGTTGGTACAAAAGTGGTTATTTATCAACAAGGCCGGAAAAGTTTGAGAATCCAATCAATTATTGTTATTTTAAAGAAGAAAAGAATATACCAAAATGCAGCATTTGTGGTAAAATGGCTTTTATACGTTGTGCGTGGTGCAAAAATTATTTTTTTGATCATTTCTTTGAACAATATCATTATTGTAACAATTATATAAAATAAATATCTTATTTCTGTTAAAATAAAACCGAAAAGAAACTGTTCATAAAAATACCGGAGAGTTTTATATACAAATAATAATACTAACAATAATGTAAGTTATATTTTTGTATTGCTTCTTACAAGATGTTTCATTTTAATAGAAACAGTAGAATATCTTAAAAACGAAACAACTGACAAAAATGGTCAGATGAGTACGATGAGTTGATGAGTCAGATGAGTTTAGGTACGGATTCCGTCCTGGCTTTATTGCTACCATTTCTAGAATGAATAATTCTGCAGCTAAATCTAACAAGAACAAGCGCTCTGTGCGCAAGTTCAAACCTTCAAAAGAATCGGTTGACGAACCATCTGAAGTCCCGGTTCAAACGAAGGCCCGCCGTTCACCGGCAATGCGACGCAGATCCAATGAACGTATGGATAGTCATCGAGCAAAACTGAGTGAACAACACGATGCTAAGGAGAAACGCCGAATCTACGACGAACTTATGTTTGGGTACCGATCAGAAGTAGAGGTCATGCGCTCCATGCAAATCGTCTCAGTACCAAGCTCTGCTATCATTCCTGTCACCTTTCGTTCAGTCGGATTTATGTGTCAGTGTCTGTATTGCAAATTCGCCATGTTACGCATTAACATGCCGCGATGTTCCATCTACAGCCTTTTCCGTGTAACTCTTCTACAACTAGAGGCACGTGTCAGTGCTGCAATGACAGAACAATGCTGTCGTGATATAGGATCCGAAGACGTATTTCTCGTCTTAAAGATCACTTTAGAACAGATTCGCATCTGCAGTGACCTTGGAGTTAACATCGCTCCTTTTGCTAACATGATCCGTAATCTCGGACTTATTAAAGGATTCGGAACGACATTCATTCCCAGAATCACCCAGACACCTACTTATGGTGGAAGGCGAGTCGCGGACCCTGTTTCTGTGCACTATTCATCCCTCGCCTGGATTGTTCGCCGAATGGCTGATGGCAACACGCCACTTCAAGAGCGTGATTATTTCTATCACCACAATCCATTACCTGGGGCTAAGTGGAGAGGTTCAAGATCTGCTTTCTCAGATCCGGTTCGTGCTGCTCCCTCGACATCGGCTGCTGCCGTAGAGGATGATGCACCGATCCGTTTGCCCGACTCAGATCTCTTCCCGATACTCGCGAATCCAGCCGATTTCTGGCCTGGAGGATACGGTGATGATGAGCTATTGGATGATGTGTCTTGCGTGCAAGCGCTGATCTCAGTCGTAGGCCGAAAGTTCTCAAAATACATTCAATGTGGAGCTATTGATTACAAAGCGCCAGACTCAGCTTCTATGCTTGTAACCAATGACATCGGTACCCTGCGCTGTAATGACCACCCGATGCAAGATTATGGGATTGATGGTGAACTCAACTATGACGCCGTGCCGCTACGCGGCAAAATAACAGACTTCTGGGCGTCTGAAGCGATATCCGACCCTGAGATGTACATTAGATCAACACATCTCTTTGGCGAGTCTCCAAATGATAGATACATTTGCAAAGGCTACGGGATACGCGAAAGTTGGAACGGGAAAATGGATGCACATATCGATTATTCAACAACAATTGGAAATATGCTTGGATAGCATCCTTAGTTAGATAAGTTTTGCCCTCTAGCTTAATGGATAGAGCACCACTGTTCGAAGGTGGAGGTCCGGTAAAAAAAATGATTTGTTGAATGACTCGGATACTTATATGATTGTGAATAGAGACTCCGCTAAAAAAATGTGTAATGAGCTGAACGACATATTGAAAAGATAGCAACGGTTAGGTTACATTTCGGCTTCTAAAAAACGATCTTTGTATTGTAGCGATGGCACATTACCTCGAGCTTATGGCCTGCCAAAAGTCCACAAACCTAATTCCCCTCTAAGAATTATTGTTTCTTCCATTAATAGCCCACTCCACAAATTTGCTACTTTTCTACATTATTGCCTTCGTGACAACCTCCCACATTGCAAGAGCCACATTGCTAACAGCTATGAGTTGGTTGATAAGATTAATAATCTTTATGTGGATGACCATCTTGAACTCATTTCTCTTGATGTGGTGTCGTTATTTACCAATGTTCCCACGGATCTTATTATTGGTAGTGTCGGAAAACGTTGGCATTTAATTAAAAACAAAATTAAAATTCCTTTCTCTGAATTTATTATCGGACTTAGACTGGTTCTTAACTCTACTTTTTTCAGATTCAATGATAAAATCTATAAGCAAATTTTTGGAACACCTATGAGCTCCCCTCTCTCTCCTATTTGTGCGGACCTCGTTCTCCAAGACCTTGAAGAAAAAGCCATTTCACAACTTCCTTTTCACCTTCCATTTTACTTCAGATACGTTGATGACATTGCCTTAATTGCTCCCTCTTCCTGTTTGGATCTCATTAATTCTGTTTTTAATTCTTTTCATGATAGGCTGAAATTCACTATGGAGATTGCCAAGGATAGTCGTCTCAATTTTTTAGATGTGACTATTATTATTAATAATAGTCATATTGAGTTCGACTGGTATAGGAAACCTACTTTTTCTGGAAGGTTCCTCAATTTCTTTTCTCAACACCCGTTAGCTCATAAAAAGGGAGTAATTATTGGACTCAGACAAAATTTTCAAATTGTCACATCCGAGATATCATGAGAAGAATTTCGTTATCATCTCTGAGATCCTTTCCAGCAATGGTTATCCGGCGAATTTCATTTTTAATACCATCACAAGCCTGAATCAAGCTCCTGATTCATAATCAGTCTGTTCCTTCATCCGCTTCCTCCCCCCTTCCTTCTCCCTCTCCCACTCTATCATTTTTTGTTATTCCATACATTAAGGGAGTTTCAGAACATTTTAGAGACATTGCCTGCAAACTTAACAAATCTTTGGCCCATGTGGTCTTGAATAAATTGAATTGCTTTATTAAAGCGCATAAAGATCCTCTCCCAATGGATTGTCACTCAAATGTAGTATATAAAATCTTTTGTTCTGATTGCTCAGCATCGTATGTGGGACAGACGAGTAGAATGATCTCGACTCGTATCGACTCTCAGAGCACATTGACAGGCACACAATATAGTATATCTAATAATAAAGAATATTATATGCCTAAATATAGTGTAGTTTGTTTGGAATTGATTCCGATTAAACCATCCACGATAATAGTGAGTATTGCCTTAACTGGCTGTGCTTTACTTGTATATAAAGCCTTTAGTGACTTATCTGATAAGTTAGATCAGATTAGTGTTAAATTGGAAGATATAAAATCGACTATTAGCGACACTAAAAAACGATCTATAGGTCAGAATACTGACTCTGAAAGAGAGATTCACAAAGAAGATTCTATCAAGTTAGAATCTACAAAACAGCTTAAACATTACCAAGCTACTACTGATTTGTCAGGGAGATTAATTAAAGATGTCAGTTTCAAGTAAGAAAGGATCAGATGAGGATCTAGGAGAAAAACAAATTTCTGATGTAGAATCAGAGGAAGAAAAAGGAAGAGAAAGGGTGATTAGAGGGTTACCTCTGTTTGAAGAGGAGAAGAAAACATCTATTACATCTTTAGGAGCCAAGCCTAAACGAATAATGAAACGAACAGATAGATTGTCAGCTGGCGCAGATAAGGCTCCAAAGAGGAATCCTCAACCAGGACCTTCCACTGCAAACAATGATGATAATGAAAATGATGGCCGACCCAAAAGGGAATATGAACCAATAAGATCTAGGATCACTCTGCCAACAGAAAGGAAAACCCGTGGAATGGCTTTGTTAAGTGAAATCAAACTAATTGCAGATTTTGAAATTAGTGACCATATTGGTTTGGTTGCTTATCAAAACTTATTGATAGATCAATCTGAAGATTATGATCCATCTGCAGTTACATTGTTAGAAGAGGTCAAACATCTTCATGATATACAAGCATCAGTTGACATGAGAAAAGAACATGATCCAAAAGACCCTTTTCTTGATCAGCTTTATCATATTATGAAACTTGCAGGTGTTCCTCAAAGATCATGGAGAACTTTAATTGATGCTGTATTTTTTTATGATTCTGATGAAAATTTAAACAGGATTAAAAGGGTCATTTACGCTAGTAGATACCAAGGATTTGACCCATCAGTCATACTCAAGAGAGTGATAAAATCATGGCAAGATGGTAATAGGACTCCTCTCTAGACTTGTTCTGCGAGTTTTCGAAGAAAGTGAAGAGAGAGTATCGCGAACGCTCGGCACGGGAAAAGACGACGTGGCGGAAGCAACGAGAGACGAGTTCTACGGTGAGGTCACCCGGCTATCTAGAATTTTATTTCGAAAATTTATACGGCGTCCACCGGTACGGCTCGCGAGTCGACCCCTCTGGCCGGTCGCGATTAGAGTTTCGTTTGCGTAAATTTCGCGATAGTGAAAAGAAGTCGAGTGCGACCGTAGTCAAGGGGCGACAGTGATCCGGCGATCGGTCTCATCCGATATACTCGTTCGCCTCTCCGTTATCCGTGTGACGCGCGTTAAGTGCAGAATTTTGATCTCGAGGCTATCGCCGGTCGGAATGGAGCGACTCCGACCGATTGTGAGGGCTGTCGACCGCCACCCCAGGGGAAACGTTCCGCGACAGTTTGAGCGGCGAATTGGTGAGTACCTTGGAAATTGTGACAGCGGACCGGAAGTTGCGCGACCAAAACGGACCTCGATTCTCGACCATCTCTCTCTACGTGCGTTTTCTTTTTTGGCGACCCGCAGTCCGCTCACCGCGGACGTGCGAATAATCGGCTGTCGGAGGCTTAAGCTGTCGACACCCGCCGGGCCGTGCGTGCACCGGCGGGAACGCCTTAGCGTTGCGATACGCGAATTCCGCGTTCCGATCGATTAGAGATTGCCGTTCTTGCAGTAGTGTACATCGTCTTGGAGTTATCTCGGCTACTGCAATTAAATAAAAAAATAAAGTATCAAATGTTCATGTATGTTTTCGGTAATTCTGAGATCTCGTATTTCTTTCTGTTTTTCGTACGCGTAATCGCGCGCCTCGTTCGGTTCTCCGAAATCGTAAGCGCTCGCGCGCTTCTTTTCGTTCTTCGTAATTGCAAGCGCTCGCGCCTTTCTTTCAGTTCTCAGTACTTGTCATATTCAGGGCGCTTCTCTCTATTCTCCGTAATAATAGAGTTTCGCGCATCCGAGTCTGTTTACCGTAATTATAAAGCCTTGCGTATTTGACTCGGTTTACCACTGTTATACCGTCTTAGATTTCTTTTCGATTAGTTATCTCGAGCGAACAGTTGTGGTGAATCACGGCTCATTATTCCGGTTAGTTTCGATTGTATTTTATACGTCATTTGGTTGTCGTTAATCGAAGTATTGTGAACCTTGCGTCGATCTGATATGTCGTTCGATTGGATTATTATATTTTTCTTTCATTTGTTATTCTTTTTTTTATTATTAATAAATCTGTTATATTGTCTAGTTAAATTCGCGTAATTTATTTGAAGGTTCGTCCCCTGTGGTCATAGATATCCGTTTATGTGTCTCTCGCGCCTCGAATTAATTAATTGCCTCGCTCGAAGAACCCCTCCCCTCTACCGTTAGGCGAGCTAGTCAACCCGTGGCGAAGGAGGTAATCATCTTTCGCGCTGTTTAAAAATTCCGTAGAAAAACTGATGCGTGAAAGACCGCATCTGGCGCCCAACCTATCGAGATATCGAACTGCCTCCGCTCCGCTCCGCCGCGGCCCGCGCGAGCACCCTTCATCCCTGTTCCTCCGAGCGCGGAAATCGCATATTCCTCCTGTGTTTGACGGCGTTCTATCCGACCAAACTTAGAGCCAAGAAGGTGAAAAACGTCGCAAAATTTGGCATCCATGAGCATCGATCCAACATTGATCGACTCTCCGAACATCTATCTGTCTTATCTCAACATAGACTTACAGGACATGATTTTGCTTGGGATGATGTCGAGGTCTTGGATCAAGATGCTTCTTTTCTCAGAAAAACCACTTCTGAAATGATCCATATTATACGACAGAGCAATAGTCTCAACGTTCAGAAAGATACGGAGAAATTTGATAAAGTTTATCTTCCTATTATAAAATCTTCACATTTTTAATTCCCATATCAATTTCCATTTTTATTTTTGTCATCCGCTCCTGAATTCCCCTCTCCCCCTCCCTTTCCCTCTCCATCGGATTGGCATGCCTGGCTCTCCATCACGCGTCTCAGTACATTTCGTCGTCTCGTTTGGTGTACATGTCTCCTGTGTCTTGCGATAATTTTGCTCTGCTTTTTTCTCACTACGATCTTTTCAGCATTTCATAATTGCTTGTATGTAACTTTTCTTTAAAAATTTCATTTTTCTGTATTAATTATTCTCTCAAATAATTTGTATATCTTTTCTTTATTTGTAATTTTTATTGCTTTTGCGGTGTTCTTGCGAGAATGCGTGTTGCTCTGCTTGCTTTATTTTTCAGTTTATAATTATTCTGGCTTTGGCATGAATTGTTAATGCATAATAAGGAATCTTTTCAACGATATACAGAGTGTGGAACGTATGCGGTATCTATGTCCTCTACGCGCATACCATCTTTTTTCTCATCACTCTTTTTTCTACACAGCCACGATCTTGTGTTGCGCATTGGTGAGTAGCATGCAGGCTTGCGGACATTCACACGGCTATTTCTCGCTATCTAAGAACTTAATTCTTTTATTTCTTAATTATAAATTTCGGAAGCTAATATGCGTATATTTATCTCATATGTATGTATTATTGATTTCGACCATGAGTGTTTACTTGAGCGTTTCACCTTGTATTACAGTTTGAATCTTTTTGCTTTCCGTTGCGAGCGACCAGTATTATTTATAATTATCTTTTCTATATCATCATTTTAATTTATTTGAACTTTCGTTTTTATTATTATTGTCGCATTGAAAATGATCTGGATTAGATCGAAACGTTTGCGAATTTAATCTTGCGTAACTAATCTATTGTATTTGATCTCTTTCTATGAATTTTTTTGTAACTTAATTTTCTCTAACTTGAATCTCTTTTATGTTACCATTGTATCATTTTAGCATTTTTATAATTTTTGACATTTATACTGTGATTTTTTTCTGCCTAATTCATATACTCAATTATTAGAATTTTTCTTATAACCACCACATTGACTTAATTTTTAATTAATTAATTATAACCTCTTATATAATACGTGTTTTTTTTATATGTATACATATACACATATGTACGTTTGCTGTATTTCTGGATCTATTTACGCATGAAATAAATAGATTTGACTATATTTAGGTGTATTCATTTTCATTCGTGTTTCATTCATAAATATAATGATGTTTATATAAACAGAAAATATTACATATACGTTATAGTACGTTATAGTACCCGTTTATTTCGTTGCGTTGTATCATTCTAGACGATAATCTTTAATGTTTCTTTACCAAAGATTTAAATAAGTAATTATTTTCTTGACGAATTTAATTTTCCTCTCGCGATATACATATATGTCATATGTATTATGATATATACATATATTATGATAACTATATTATATATAACATGTGTAATATACAAAAATCACTAACGTGATTAGGTTTATTATAAACATCCGTTTTATCATATTTTTGTATTGCGGAAAGTTATAGGAGAAAGAGAAGCACTGTCGTAGCCAAGTAGCGAGTCGATGAAATTGAGAGTATGCCTATAAGGGCGTCGTTTTTAGCTTATTTCTCAAAGACGCATTCACGGAACATAACTTTATTATATATGGTTGAATTTGGCGTGAAATGAACTTTAATTTAGTTGCAAGAAAAATTTAAAATTTAAATAAAAAATAAGTGGTGGGGATATTTTGAAAAAATTAACATTTTTTAAAAATCTAATTACACCGTTGTAAAGTGCTCTTGAAACCATAAAACTTTTATTTAAAACATTTTTCGATATTTCTTATTGTTTCGAAGATATTCACTCAGAAACGTAAACACAGATTTTTTTCAAGAGGGTGTTTCCACCCTTAAAACCGAATATCAGCCGCTAAAAAAAATTGCTTCGTGATTAGGTCCATCTAGTCTAAACTTATGCAAAGTTACAGATTTTTTTGAATTTTACACTTGCCGAACTTCCCTTGTAAGTGAAAAAATACCGGTGAGTTTAGATTGATCGTCAAGTAAACGGCGTAACTCGGGCGTTGCATCCTCTCACTTTCCTCAAAAACTTCTTTGGTCAAGTACTACACGCACTTAAAATTTTATCCAAATCGGTATTCCAAAGGTCGCGCCCTCCCCTTGTAAGACGTAAAACTAAGACGTTAGATATAATATATGGAGATAGTATTTTATTTTTCCTTGTTTGAATATAATTATAATGTAATGAAAGAAACTAATTTATCTTTTTTTACCTCCTTTATAGTCATTTGAAAATGAGAAAGAGTGTCAGAGACAAGATTTAACATCGCTTCAAACTCCTCAGAACACAGAAATTCAACATATTGATTAACAATTGCTAGTGGTACCTATTATTATTTTTATTATTAGAAGAAAATTCTTATTAACATATTCAAAATATTTTTTTATATTATACTTAATTTATAAATGATAAATTAATTTATAATTAATTTAAGCCTTTATCAGTATTTATATATTTTGCACAAATTATTAATTCTAGATTTTGGCCGAAAATTCATCAGATTCTGAAGTATTGTCAATATCTGAAATTATTTCAATAGAGCAACTGGATAGTGGACATAGAATTAGAATTAATGAGACGATTTGTTAACTCTACAATAATATTTACATTACAATTTTGATTTATATTTTCTATTTCATCTAAATCATAAGCTTTATTCGTCTAGAAATTGTATAATTTTTTACTTAAAGAGGGAGAAGGTCAGTCTATTTTGGCCATCCAAAAGCAGCATGAATTTTTAACTCCCAATGCTCGTAATCGATTATCACGACTCATAATTCGAAAAGAATTAGACAATATTTTGTTAAAAGTTTCTCCACAACAGAAACTCTGTACTTTAGAGTAAGTTTAAATTTTATTAATTAAAATTTATATGTAATCCACTCTTAATATGCAATAAAAAGAAATTATTTTATATGCAATAAAAAGAAATTATTTTTCAATATATTTTATGTTACAGAATTAAATCTTCTAATGGTCATGTATATATACTAAAAGGAATATAGGAATCTGAATATAGGATATGAAAACATGTATACATATATAAGTTTCTTTAATTTCTTTTCTTGATTTTTATTTAGTTGATTATTTTATATATGATTTTTCTGTTATTGTAAATATATTTATTGTATTTCAGTTTGTATCTGTCTTTAATATATTTTTATTAAATTAAATCAAATTGTATATTATTTATTGTATCCGTTCAATAATGAATGAAATATTACTAATTATTAAGTAAAATTAATGAAAAAACAAAAAGAGAAAAATCCAGAAAAAAGTAATAAAAGAAAGAATAAACAATACATTTATGCAAGTTGTAAAAATTGAGATTTAGTATTGTAATGTTTTACAATAATACATAATAAAGATTATAATTTAGCACCTACGAATTTTTACTACGGCAAATAATGAAATATGTTAAGTGTTAGTTTTAAATTTTACTATTGTACTATAATTTATTCTATAAAGTTATGGTCCATTGATCATGCAAAAAATAGTAAAAAGTGATATAAAATTGTATTACATATTAATATAAAATTTACTCCATGTATAAACAAAATATGTGAGCATATTTTATTTTTAAAATGAAAATTATTTTCTGCATACTTACCTTCAACCGTTGATTTGGATGTCTCATGTCTCCGTGAATTGCACGATTCTCGTCATTATCCATTTTATGAGATTAATACTCCTGAATGAATAGCTACCTTGGCAAATGCATGAAGGCTTTCCCAACAATACTATTGATCTGTAATATATTATATTAATATAATAATTAATATAATAATTATTGTAATATAATATATTATACTTTATATATATAATTAATGAATAAATAAAAAAAAATATATATAAAGAAGTAAAAAATAATTTTGTTTTTAAGGTTTGCAAATATTTGAAAATGATACATTTTTTTTTTAATATTCTTGTGATACAAGTTTATGTATGACTAAAGCTACATTCTGATATTTACTGCTAGAAAGCTATAATTTTCATCACATATGCTACAGATTTTCAGTACTGGCAGTGAATAACGAAATGCAGTCTAAATATTATGTATGTATTATGTATGTATTATATATGATTATATATTTATGTCAAAAAAACTTTAAGGTACAAAATACTTTTCATTAAAATAATTTTTGAAACATATTATCATTTATATTTTATATAAAATTAACTTTTATATATATATATATATATATATATATATATATATTACATTTACTTCATAACTGCAATATAACATGTTATATTACATGTTATATTTAAATGAATAAATAAATAAATAAATAAATAAAATAAATAAATAAATATATACATATAACCAAATCAAATTCTCAATGTTAAAAAACTCACTAATAATTAATTCAAGATATAAATAATCATATGTAGAAATGACTCAACTTTTACTGTAATGTAACAAATCTTGACTCTGATACAATGTTTTCAGTTTCTCTCGTTTCTATCTTTCAAATTTAACTAATATTTTTTGACATGTGCTAGTTTCTTGCATTCTTTATCTACAATATCGACCATCTTTATTGAAATTTATATTTGAAAAGGACCACAACCAAATGATCGAAACTTTGTATGTTTGAATAATAAAGAATTAATTTGTGCTAGTTGAGTCATTTTTACATATGATTATATATATATATATATATATATATATATATATATATGCTTGTTATAATATTAATAACAGAGTTTACTGAGATACTTACTTTGCTTTGTCCATATCTCTGTATATGTCGATACAGGATGAGATGCACAAAACACAATCTGCAAAATACAGATATAAATTTCTTTGAAATTAAAATAGAAAGAGAATTTTACGTAAGAAAAAGAGTAAGAAACGATATATATATGTCGACGCAGGATGAGATGCACAAAAAACAACCTGCAAAATACAGATATAAATTTCTTCAGAATTACAATATAAAGAGAATATTACGTAACAAAGAGTAAGAAACGATATATATGTACATTTTGTGCGCACAACTTTCTATTAATGTAACCTTAGATTTTCTGAAATATTTTATCCTACCGAACTGTTAATATGAGCAATATTATTATAAAATATATAGGAAAATATCCTTAAATCTTGTTTAATATTTGAAAAAATATCGAATTAATAAGAGAAAAAGGATGATTACCTTTGATTAAAACGATATCTCGTAGATGGTGAAAACGTGGCACGAAGGAACAAGTCGGAAACGAGGACGAAAGTACCGGAAATTACGTATTTAAAATGGCGTTGCTATACAAATATATCTGCCAATGGCGCCTTTAGGCCGGGTCTACAATAGATAATTTAAGCCTTAAGAGATTGATCAATCACAGTCAAGTATGAAGAGAATACTCGACTGTGATTGGTCAATTTCTTAAGCCTTAAGAGAAGTATGAAGAGTGAAGAAAATCTTTCCGCGAAATAAAATTTGTGCAGAGTTTATTGTTGATTTATGAATATTTAAAGATACATATCATGTATTGGAATATTTATATTTGAATGTTATCTTCAATCATTCTATTCAATTGTTTTTTTATATTTTTTTCAAAGTAATTAAAATACTTCGGGATTATTAAAAGAAATGAGAGAAAAAAAGAACTGATTTCTGTGTCTATAAAAATTATATTTATAATTTCTAATATTAATTTTATTATATTTATAATTTTTTATTATTAAATACAATAATAGCATTTTTATTCTTTTGAAAATATAGTCCAAATTGATCTATTAGTTTTTTAAACTAATAATACAATTAATAACATTTCTCTAATTATTTTATTCATTTTATTTGATTTTTATAATTTTCTAAAATTTAAAAAATTTTTGAAATATTAAGAGATTATTTCAAATTAAATATTTGAGAAAAGCTAAATTGAATATGACGATATGTACATTATGTAAGAAAATACTCGACTGTGATTAGTCAATTTCTTAAGCCTTAAAGGCCCGTCTACAATGACAGTATCAGTAGGTCGTAGCAGTTGTAAGCGAAATGAACCACATCCATTTCCTACGGTTTTCGTGAGTTCTACGGCGGTTGCGCATACGCAGTCACGGAAGAATTCTGCGTTTTTAATTCTGATTGCGCGTTCGCCGTAGAACATACATCGTAGCCGTAGGAAATGGATTTAGTTCATTTCGTTTACAACTGCTACGACCTACTGATACTGCCATTGTAGACGGGCCTTAAGAGATTGACCAATCACAATCGAGTATGAAGAGAATACTCGACTGTGATTGGTCAATTTCTTAAGCCCGGGTCTACAATAGGTAATTTAAGCCCTAAGCCTTAAGAAATTGACCAATCACAGTCAGATATTCTCTTCATACTTGACTGTGATTGGTCAATTTCTTAAGGCTTAGGGCTTAAATTACCTATTGTGGACCCGGGCTAAGGCTCAGGACTTAAATTGTACATCGGGACTAAAACATCATCCGATACTGGCTTTATCTCGCTCATTGTGCGTCAGCCCTAAAATGATCTTGAATATAAGAACGAACTATGAATATCAGTCCAAAGGTCTTTCTCGTCTCACGTTACGTTTGTGATGTTCGAGATGAACAGTGAGAATGGTGATATCTTCTTCGGTGGACGCAAACATGCGAGTCGCGACTAAAGAGCCCCGTAAGTTCTTGTGATGCGCGGACAAGCGACTTGGGCGTGATTTAGCGAACGACGTGAACTCGCGTGGGAAAATGTGAGGCTTGAAGGTACAGCGGGATAAGCTCGTTAAAGGGGGAAGAGAAAGAAACAGGAGACTTGGGCGGGGAAAAAGGGACAGCTGCTGTGCCCATCATTTTGATGCGAAAAAAAGACGAGGGGGAGATCGAGAGGCTCCGTGATTTCAGAGTCCTGTCAACGGATCGGCGAGAGGTGTGCACCTTTTATAAAAATGATATTAATATATCTCTCAACATTTTTCGAGTATTCTCTGACATATTATTTTTTTCTCTCTTCCTCTTCTTGGGCGCAAAGTTTGAAAAATTTTTTTTTACGTACGCTTCTTTGTTTTCTGTTTATCTATAATGTGTGATTTTCTTTCGTATTTTCCACTTTTCGCGAATATACTTTTTTTTTATTTCAATAAAAATGCGATAATATGGATATACGATTAGCAAAATTTTGAAAATCTTTCCGCGAAATAAAATTTTTGCGCAGAGTTTATTGTTGATTTATGAATATTTAAAGATATATTCCATGTATTCGAATATTTATATTTGATAAATATTATCTTCAATCATTCTATTCAATTGTTTTTTATATTTTTTTTTCAAAGTAATTAAAATACTTTGGGATTATTAAAAGAAATGGGAGAAAGAAAGAACTGATTTCTGTGTCTGTAAAAATTATATTTATAATTTTTAATATTAATTTTATTATATTTGTAATTTTTAATATTAATTTTATTATATTTATAATTTTTTTATTATTAAATACAATAATAGCGTTTTTATTCTTTTGAAAATATAGTCCAAATTGATCTATCAGTTTTTTAAACTAATAATACAATTAATAATATTTCTTTATTATCTTATTCATTTTATTTTTTTTTTTTAAAATTTTTTTGAAATATTAAGAGACTATTAAGAAATTATTTCAAATTAAATATTTTAGAAAAGCTAAATTGAATATGGCGATATGTACATTATGTAACTCAGCGACTAGATTTGCTTTAAATTACATTTGATTATACTTTTCAAGATAAAATAAATTATACTAAAAAAATTGTACTATATTAGTACTTTGTGGAGAATAAGAAAAAATAACAAGTATGGAGAAAGCAGTTTAGAAAAGCAAAACTTTTTTATCATTAACAAGATACATGGTAGATTTAATTTTAACACGCTTTGACCTGACCTAATTCTAACTTTATTTTTTCCCACGAATTAATACCATCAAGTAAAATACAGAAATAGTTAAAATAATGTAGAAATTTAAAAAAAATGTAGAAAATTTTAACAATTTTAAAAAGTTTGTTTATAAATATAGATGTATGCATAAAAGCAAATTTAATGATGAGAAAATTTTTTTTTCCATATAAGTGATTACCATAATTTTATATACATTTTCTATTTTATTTATTTTTATTTATGATGATACAGAAATATAAATTAAGATTTTATTTTAAATAAAAATTTTTGTTCCTGGGATAAAAGATTAATCTGAGATTTATGTTATAAATATCTCATATACAAGAAATCATGTAATAAATGTACAATGTAAATTATTCAAGGCAAAATGATGCACTGAAAAGGAAACCAAAACGAATGTGATCATGTCCTGATAGGATAGAACTAAAGCAGCAGTTGGTCGTATTTCAAGGAGACGAGAAGTCACCTTATATCTCTCTACGATAGCGTAGAATGGGTGAGAAAATTGTAGAGTTATATGTTTGTAATGTCAGATTATGATTTCAATTTAGGACAGATTGCACTGATGTAATTGGTATTAAAAAATAGATATTAATTGCAATTTTTTTCTTTTTTTCTGTTATAATTATATAATACAGTGCAATTGTAATAATTGAAAGTCATAGATAATGAATGTGTATAAAAATTCCTGATTTCAAATTGTGCAACTTTTTTTGAATTACATTTGTAAAGCATTAAAGAAATAAAAATTTTACTTTTATATCTGGATTTGTTTAGTATTGATAATATGAATTCCACAAATTTATATTTTCTTCAGACAAATTTATTAATTTTATCATTTTTTTAATCGTTCTTTTTGTTGCATTTTAGAAATATGTAAATTATATGAAAATATATAAATTACAACAATTGAAAATCATGAATATGACTAAATATATGAAAGTCATCATTTTTATATTAAGTCAGAATGGTATATAAAAGAATTTTTCAAAAAGGCAGTATCTATGAAATATTAAAATAACAAAAGAGTCTAAATTATTATGTAGAATTTTAAAGATAATATTCAATTTCATTAACATTAGATATTAGGTTTACAATTGCGCTTTATGTTAAAGTAGTGAAATTATAATTTTTATGAATTTGAAAGAATTTAAGTGATTTGTAATTTAAAATCTTTTTTCTTTGATTTAAAAATTTTTATTTTATACTTTCCAAACTCTTAAGCATGATGCAGTTGAATAATCTCCTTAAAATGATATTATTGTGAATCAATTTCATTTTCTAATAATAACTAATCAATAAACAATTGTTCGTATTTGAGAAATATTAGTATCTTTTATTTCAAACATTGTTACCTATAATACTCTTTTATAATATGTCTAGTAATTTCATAAAAGGTTAATCTAACTATTGTGAATGATTATCAATAATGTTTCTTTTATAGATATTAATTGTAAATTTAATTTGATTCTAGATACACAAGTAGAAATGTCTCGCAACAATGGACCTGGTCTTTACGAGTTCCTTATGGAAGCTGAGTTACAGCAATATTACCCTGGAATTCGAGGTAATTTTATTTATTTCAGTCATATCTTGTTATACTTTTTTTAAATAATATTCTAAGACATATTAATTAATATTTTAATGTCTAATTAAATATCTTTGATGTATAATTTCTTAATGTTTCAATTAAATTTCTAATTAAAATTTAATATTAAGAAAAATATTATAAAAGAAAGATTAAAAAAGAATATCATTTGTTTAATTAATTTGTTTCTTTTCTATCTAGTGGAAAGAAATAATTATATAATTATGTGCTATTTGTGCACTTTTAAAATCTGCAAAAGAATTTCTGTTAAATTATTACATTTTTAAAATTGTTTCTATATTTATTGTTTTTATATAATTTATAAATATTATTTATATTTATAAATGATATTTATAAATATAATTATATATTTATTTAATATATTATTTATATTTATAAATATAATATTTATAAATATATTTATTTAATATATTATTTATATTTATAAATATAATTTATAAAAATAATAATATTAATATTAAGAATTTAATATTAAGAAAAATATTATAAAAGAAAGATTAAAAAAGAATATTATTTGTTTAATTAATTTGCTCCTTTTCTATCTAGTGGAAAGAAATAATTATATAATTGTGCTATTTGTGCACTTTTAAAATCTGCAAAAGAATTTCTATTAAATTATTACATTTTTAAAATTGTTTTTATATTAATTGTTTTTATATAATTTATAAATATAAATATAATATTTATAAATATATTTATTTAATATATTATTTATATTTATAAATATAATTTATAAAAATAATTATAAAATTAAAAGAGAGGCTTTTTTCCAGGAGATTTGAAGGTGCAGACCACAGCACAATTGAAGTATGTAACGGAAGAAGATCTGAACGCGATAGGGATGAGCAAGCCGGAAATGCGGCGTCTAAAAAAATACTTCCAGAAGCATTTTCCTCAAAATTACCTGTCGAAATTCAAGAAAATGCTTCTACCAAAGCGCGAGGAACAGACTCCCGGTGCGCTAAGCATGTTGCCGGAAGAGAGACAGGACAGACCGTCGGTACGCGTGCCCAATAAACACATGATCCCAGCCGATGCGATTATTGTGAATAAAGAATTGGGCACTGGAGAATTCGGGGTCGTGCAGCAGGGTGTCTGGACAAACGACGGAGAAAGGATACAGGTGGCAATCAAATGCCTGTCCCGCGAACGAATGCAGAATAATCCTATAGAATTTCTAAAGGAGGCCGCGATAATGCACGCGATCGATCACGAACATATCGTGCGGCTGTACGGCGTCGTGCTCGACACAAATTCGTTGATGCTGGTAACAGAACTGGCGCCGTTACGTTCATTGCTGGAGTGCCTGAAGGAGCCCAGTTTGCGCGCCAGTTTCCCGGTTTTGTCGTTGTGCGACTTCGCCGTGCAGATTGCTGACGGGATGCAATATTTGGAGGCGAAAAGACTGATACATCGTGACCTGGCTGCCAGAAACATCCTTGTATTCTCGAAGAATAAAGTCAAGATATCGGATTTCGGGTTGTCGCGCGCCCTAGGGGTCGGCAAGGATTATTATCAGACGAATTTCAACGTGAATTTGAAGCTACCCATCGCGTGGTGCGCACCTGAATGCATATCCTATCTGAAATTCACGTCGGCGAGCGACGTTTGGGCGTACGGGGTTACTCTGTGGGAGATCTTCAGTTACGGATTTCAACCCTGGGCAGCGCTGACCGGCCATCAGATTCTCGAAGCGATAGACGAGCCGAATTTTCAGAGGCTCGAGCAACCCGAGTGCTGTCCAAAGGACTACTTTTCTCTCATGCAACAATGTTGGCAACACGAGGCTCTGAAAAGACCCAAGTTTTCCGAATTGATCAATCTGTTGCCTGATCTAAAGCCGGAACAAGTTCAAGCGGTCCAGGATAATACTGAGCCGAATCAGCTCGCTTACAGGCAAAACGACATAATTACAGTCTTGGATAAAGGCAGTAGCAATATCTTGTGGAAGGGTGTTTTGAATAACGGCAAAACGGGATTCTTTAATCCGGCACATACGATCGCGTACCTCGGTTCCAATCTACCTAGCAATAAGCCCGGCGAATTTACGCGGGGAGATGGCAAGAATGCTTTTTCCTCGCAGCGTAGAAAAATCCGTACGGACATGATATCCTCGCCGCAGGGCGATCTCAAGCATACCGGTCATGTGGGTTTGGACGGAGCGTACTTTGGTGACATTAGCTTTCTAGGTGGAAAGTATCCGCATCTACCTCGTCAAGTTGTGACACCATATAAACCGCAGGAAGACGCAACTGATAATTCTCAAAGTTTAAATCAGGATGCTAGAAGTGTCGATACAAATAGAGAATCAGCGAGAGATAGTAGGAATATGCAGCAAGAGGCTCAAAACAAACACGGTATTCTATTTTCTGTTATAATAAATCTTCTTATTATTTTATTAAATTACTTTATTATTTTATTATATACTTTATATATAATAAAGTTAATAAAATAATAATTTTATATATAATAAAATTAATATTTTATATATTTCTTATATATTTTATTAAATTATTTTATTAAATTACTTAATTTTGCATATGTGTATGCATGAATTTATTTAATGAATATGCAAAATTGTTTACAATTATCACTTCATTTAATAAATATTTAATATACAGGGTGTTTCAGACCACCCGTACCAGTCATTTAAAAACTAGAGAAGTGGTTATTTAAAAAAAGTAAAAACATTTTCTTTATAAATCGGGTGCACTCTATCGAATGATGATAATTTCAACTTCTAGTTCCGGCCGGAAATAGGCGATTCAGATCGGAAGTGCATTTTTTTTAAATGGAACATCCTATTTTTCATTGCATATTCTTGTAGCTTACCTCGAGAGCTTTCCAAAACACTATAATAAATTATTTTTCCATGAAGTACTTTTCGAATTATGAGGCTTGAAATCATTTCTTAATTTTACATAAAACGTAATATATCTTGTAAAATATTCATTTTTCGATTATCTTACCTTAATACTTTTATGTACAAAATAATGAGAGGAATCAATTGGTGTAAAGAAAACATACAGTTGTTTTTGAGAAAAAATATGTAATTTGCAATTAACAATTCCATATTTTTTCTTAAAAACAACTGTATGTTTTCTTTACACCAACTGATTTCTCTCATTATTTTGTACATAAAAATATCAAGGTAAGATAATCGAAAAATGAATATTTTACAAGATATTTTACGGTTTATGTAAAATTAAGAAATGATTTCAAGCCTCGTAACTCGAAAAGTACTTCATGGAAAAATATTTTATTATAGTGTTTTGGAAAGCTCTCGAAATAAGTTACAAGGATATGTAATGAAAAATGAGGGATTCCATTTAAGAAATTGAAGGTGATCTTTACACGACCTTGACAACGCTATTCAAGATCATACTAATATTACTATGTAATGCGTTATTCGAAAACCTACAACTTTTGTAGGAAACATTTTTGTCTGCCGTTCTCGGTTTTTGAGATATTCGGCTGGCACGGGTGGTCTGATACACCCTGTATATGAATAATATTATATTATTTAAAATAAAATAATATTTAATATAAATAAATATTTAATAAATATGCAATATTATTTATGTAATTTATAATTTCATTAGGTATAATTTGATTAAGAATTAATAGAAATAAACTTTATACATGGAAGAAAGATTAATTAAATATTAATCATATTTGATCTTTACGCTACTTTATGACTCTATTATCTTATATGTTTATATAGAGAATTTATGGTCTGATGTGAGTTTGGACATATGTCAAGTGAATACAGAAAGCAATGCAAAGAAGCAATCCATAACGTCTAATACAGGCAGTAACACTGATGTTCTTGAAGCTGATCATGAATATCATGAAATCAGTGACGAGGAAAATCAAGAAAGTCCGTTAAGATTTGATAAAACGTTGAATTTTGACTTTGGTCCAAGTCTTTTGGCAGAAATGGATCAAATGTTCAGATCATTAGGTAAAAGAAATTGGAAAATAAATATTCTATTTTTTACAATAAGATGTATAGATAATGTTTCTGATATATGATTGTTTTTTTTTCTAGGTTCTTCTCCTCCTCCTCCACCACCTGGTCTTCCTTTACCCACTGAACATGAATCAAGTAACGTGAGAAACGAATTGCGGGAAATTCAAGCGAAACAATCTAGCAAGAAGAAACAAGCCACCGTGAGTCCAATAAATGTACAGTAATCTTTTATTATTTTTTATTATTATATAATTTATTCATTATATTTAACAATATATTTATTATTATTATTCAGTGTTACTTGTTCTTTATTTATTATTTGCTATCTTTAGATATTATTTTTATTTATATTTATACAATATGTTATTAAGGCAAAAGAAATTGAAATTTGATGTAAAATTCTTATGCAGAAGCAATAATTCAAGTTTAATGCAGTATAATGAAGTTTCGATTTCTTGATCTGTACTTAATATAAACTTTTAAAATATATATTCATGTTTAAGTAAGACAGTAGCAATATGTATATTTTTCTTTAGAGAGAGAATTGCACAGAAATGTTGACCTACCGTTGATATGACGGAGAGAGTAAACATTTCTCTTGTATCTAGGTGAAACCTATCTCAGCTGCCGATCAGAAAACTCTCTACTCAGCCATTGCTATGGCACAGGAATTGACAGCACGTTCCATGACAGATCTTGAACATCCACCGGAGTCTCCCCGTACACCTGCCAGTCCTTCAAGACGCAGAAAATTCTCTTTTAAGTTGCCACATCAATACAGTCCTAAACCAGATAGACGACATTTTTCCGAAGAAGCTGCCAGTATACCTGACATACAGGTACATAAAACGGCTTTTGTTTTATTCCAGAAATATATTAAAAAGTTAAACAGATCAAAAAATCTACAACAAAGGAAGACAAGAAAAATGTCAAAGTCTTTACATTCTTACTTAACATTCTAATTTTTATTATGATTTATATAATAATTATTAAAAATTCTGCAAAATTACTTGGTATTTCTAGAGTATGGATTAATAATATATTGACGTATATAAATATTGCAATAAAAATGAAGCAACAAATAATGCAAAAAGTTTCTAAATTATTAATACGATTTTACATATTTTCTACATTTATCTTTGCATTCTCGATTACAGTTGTTTCCCCAAGTTATTTAATATTACAGATTTAACTCTTCCTTTGTTTTTTTAATTAATATTTAACATACTGCAGCAATTAGATGTTATATACATACATCATTACACTTTTTACATATTTAAATACATAAAATTTATGCAAGAAATTGCTTTACAATTAAAATATTTATAAATATGACGAGATGACATGTACTGTAACTATGATAATTTGATTTGGATATGATAGGAATACGATAAAATTGAATAATACACTACAGACTATTCCGTAATTAATGGTATAATCAAAGGAGAAAATAATAATACATAAAAAATACAGTTAAAAATCAGAATAAAATTTTTTTATGCAAAGTTTTATTTTTAACAAAATTGACTTTAAAAATTGGAATATTGATTGCATATTTTATGAGTTTTTAAGCTAAAAAATAATTTCTCTAACTTTATAATATTAAAAAAATTTATTTTGACAGTGACTATTAAAATATGTAAAAATTTTTTATTGAAAAAAAAATTGTCTACAAATACTTTATATTTAATTCTTTCTGTCCCGTGTAACTTAAATGATTTTAAAATTGTTTTACTAAAAATGTATTTTTTTTAGATTTAAAAAAACGTCAGTGTTACTAATTTTTCAAATTTTTAAATTAATTTTTTCCAAAACAAGATTTTATATGAAAAGATTTTATTCTTTATTTTTAATTTATTTCTTCTTTGCTGATTCTTTCTCTTATACTATTAATTACGGAATATCTGGTATACAGGGTGTCCCAAAAGTCCCGGACCGGTCGAATATTTCATAAACTATGCACTTTAGAAAGAAATGTTTCAGACAAAAGTTGTATGGCTTGAAGAGGACCATCAGATAGTGGCAATGGTTTGACCTTGGAGAGTCATTTGAAGGTGACGTAAAGGTCACATTCAATTTCTTAAATGGAACCCCCTATTTTTCATTACATATTCGTGTAGCTTATCTCGAGAACTTTCCAAAACACTATAATAAAGTATTTCTTCATTGAGTACTTTTCAAGTTATGAGGCTTGAAATCATTTCTTAATTTTGCATAAACCATAAAATATCTAGTGAAATAATTATTTTTCGATTATCTTACCTTAATACTTTTATGTACAAAATAATGAGAGGAATCAATTGGTGTAAAGAAAACACATAGTTGTTTTAAAAAAAATATGTAATTATTAATTGCAAATTACATATTTTTTTCTTAAAAACAACTATGTTTTTTCTTTACACCAATTGATTCCTCTCATTATTTTGTACATAAAAGTATTAAGGTAAGATAATCGAAAAATGAATATTTTACAAGATATTTTACGGTTTATGTAAAATTAAAAAATTTCAAGCCTCATAATTCGGAAAGTACTTAATGAAAACTAACTTAATTATAGTGTTTTGGAAAGCTCTCGACGTGAGCTACCAGAATATTTAATAAAAAGTAGGATGTTCCGTTTAAGAAATTGACGATGATCTTCACGTGACTTTCAAATGACTCTCCCATGTCAAATCATTGCCACTATCTGATGGCCCTCTTCAAGCCATACAACTTTTGTCTGAAACATTTCTTTCTAAAGTGCATAGTTTATGAAATATTCGACTGGTCCGGGACTTTTGCGACACCCTGTATGTACATTGCACATACATATTTGAATATTATTTAAAACCATTTTAATACTGTTATGGAACAAAGTTAATTCCTGCTGTCACATAAGATAAAAAAATAGGTAAAATCAAAACTATAAATTTACTTTGAAGTTTATCCATTGTATTTTAAGTTTCTTAATCTAGTTAGCTTATTTACTTATAACATAACTAATCTCGATTTTTCTCTTATCCTTTTCCCCTCTCATTACTTCTTATTGGTTTCTGTATACTTTGATTATGTATAATTTAACCTGTATACTTTGGTTATGTATAATTTAACCTGTTATAATTTAACCTGTATAATTTAACCTGTTTTTTTTTATTGCATCACAATCATATTTTCTTTATTTTTGCCGATAAATGCAAACCCCAAATATTTTTGCCAACTGCAAAACTTTATATATTTGTGCATGTCTTTCTGTATATTATGCATGCACTTAAAATATCTTTGTCATTTTTCACTTATTTCCCTGCATGTCGTTTTCGAATTGTGCGAAAAGTGGCTGTGTTCGAGCCTGCAATCGCTTTCGTCTACGGTATCTAGCATAGAATCCTTCGGTGCACCGTCGACCCTGAAGCTTCCCTTGTGGGATAAAGCCTCGGCAGAATTTTGTTTCGCGAAATCGAGGGAACTTTTAACGAAACCGAGCGCCTGGGCCTCGTACATGGACATTGATTTGGATACGCACATACTGGATAATCAGATAACGAGGCAAAATTTAGTGAAATCCACCGAGTTCTTAAAGAAGGAGAATAAAAGGAATCACTTGAATTGCGAGAGCGCGGCTGATCTCGAAGCCAAATCGAATATTCGCCATCAGAATGGTAAGATCTTCAACATGGACAACTCGTCGACCTACGATTTACCGTGCGAGATCAAAAGAGTGTCCACCAGCTACGTCGAACGTTATTTCGAGCAACCCAAATACTGCGATGATGAGGGTATTCTAGAGTGCGCCAACGAAAAGGCGCATTTTGTGGAAGAGAAATTGGATAAGTATGATAAGCTTAATAATCTGGAACAGCCCAATAGGCCTGCCTATTATTCGAATGCTCTGGAGCAGGGCTCTTCGGTTGGAGGTAGATTAAATCAAGCCCAGTTACAGAGCAAACTGAACAACTGCGAGCTGCAACTCAAGAATAATATCACGCACCTCGATACATGGTCGGATGAGAACTTCTTGAAGGAAAAAATGGCCAACTTGGAGTCCCCTCGCAATAAGCCCAAGAAATTCGATGGGGTTAAAGATAAGAAGAACCTCGATCTCGGGACCCGGCCGAAGATACCCATTGCCTTCACCGAGTCCACGAAGATGAACATCACGGAATTCAAGAAGATTGACTTTCCCAAGTCTAGAAATGCGAAGATGCCCTTCATGCCTAGGAACACGAACCAAGATGCGAGTACGATGTACGGTTCGTCGGACAATATTAAGACAAGCGCGAAAACGGACGGTTCGGATAGTCCCAGGGGCAACATAGAGGCGGTAAAAATAAATATACAAAGCTTCCGTAAGATTGAACAGAATCAAAATGGCCACGAGGGCTTTCCGTTTGTGATATCCAACAACCCTTTATTTATCGCCGAATCCGAGAAGAAGGAATCCCCCATCTACAGCAGTTCCGAGAGTTTGCGAGTGAATTTCCAGCGTCTCAGGCGAAAATCCGACGCCGAAGCCAGTCAAGTAGAACTGAACAGCAAACTCTTGGCAGAGAAGTACCAACGGGAAGTCTCTGGCTTGGAGAGCGTGAAGAACTACTTGGATTCCAAGAAGAGCCAGGGCTTGAACTTGGGCTTGGGCAAATTGACCCAGAATATGATACAGTTGGGTAAGAACATCGCGCAAAACTCGAGGAACCTGGAGACAGCCTCGTCGAGGTCTCTCGCCTCCAACATGAGAAACCTGGACCTGTCGACGTCTCACTCGCCATTGCGAAGTCTAAATATCCCAATTCAGAAGCCCAAACATCTGGATCTGAACATACCGCTTCAAAATCAAGCACCGATCAACGCGAAGCTGGGCTTGATGCAAAAAACGAACCTGCCAAGTCCCACGATGCCTCAACACATTCTGGAGCCGCCGAAATTGTATCAGAATGAGCCCGTCAGAAAGGAACTGCCCAAACAGGAAAAGGTTCCCGGCTCTGTCAACGTCTATCGACACAGGACATCGTCCTTATCGGAAAATAGAAAACCGGTGAAGAACGTACGCAGGTCCTTCCATCCCAGAAACGACTCCAGCGAGGACTCGGACTCGGTCTCGCACTCGGAGATGGACATCAGAAGCCGCCTGCGTTACAAACGTAGACACAAGAAGGTTCCGCACAATCTGCGCTTAAATTTCAAGTACAAGGCCCCGTTTTTGCATCCGGATTCCGCGAAGGGGTTCTCCACGGTTGAGCTTTGCGGGAAGTCGCCGCCGCCGTCAACGAGCTTCCTAAACTCGCTGTCGCCACCGTTCTCCTCCAAGAACAATCTGCTCTCCTGGCCGGAAAGCGCGCCCAGCTCGAGCTTGACGTTCACCAGCAATTCTGACTTCGACTCGGACACCAGCTCCGAGTACCCAGAGTTCACGAATGACGTTCTGACGTTTCCTCCCTCTCCAGCTCCTTAAAGTTGAAGGACAAATTTATGACTTCGGCCTCGATCAATTCGGATGCAGCTTTTTCATGTATCGAGCCTCGACAATTTCGCAGAGTGGCTGGAAAAATTGTTATGTTACAAATGCATGCTAGTTATATTAACTTATATACAAAAAATCTGATGGTTAAACTAGATTGATTTTTTTTTAAATTATTATAGTTTCTTTTTAGATAATATACAGGGTGAATACCAAAAGTCTGGATACAGTCGAATATCTCGTATAGAATGCATTTTAGAACAAAATGCCTTGGACAAAAGTTGTAAGGATTAAAAAGATGTATTTAATTGTAATATCCATTTGACATTGAGTGGCGTCGCCAAGGTCAGAGCAAGGTCAACTTGAATTTTTTAAATGGAATCCCCTATGTTTCATTGCATATTCTTGTAGATTATCTCGAGAGCTTTCCAAAACACTATAATAAATTATTTTTCCCACAAGTACTTTTTGAGTTGTAAGGCTTGAAGTCATTTCTTAATTTTACATAAACCGTAAAATATCTTGTAAAATATTCATTTTTCGATTATTTTACCTGAATACTTTTATGTACAAAATAATGAGAGGAATCAATTGGTGTAAAGAAAACACATAGTTACTTTTAAGAAAAAATAATTAGTAATTTACAATTATCAATTAAATATTTTTTCTTAAAAGTAACTATGTGTTTTCTTTACACCAATTGATTCCTCTCATTATTTTGTACATAAAAGTATTAAGGTAACATAATCGAAAAATGAATATTTTACAAGATATATTTTACGGTTTATGTAAAATTAAGAAATGATTTTGAAGCCTCATAATTCGAAAAGTACTTAATGAAAACTAACTTAATTATAGTGTTTTAGAAAGCTCTCGAGATTAGCTACAAGAATATGCAATGAAAAATAGGGGGTTCCATTAAAAAAATTCAAGTTGACCTCGCCCTGACCTTGGAGACGCCACTCAATGTCAAATGGATATTACAGTTAAATACATCTTTTTAATCCTTACAATCTTTGTCTAAAGCATTTTGTTCTAAAATGCATTCTATACAAGATATTCGACTGTATCTAGACTTTTGGTCCACCCTGTATATACAATAATTATTTTATTCAGTTTAAAATACATTCCTCCAACGTATCAATGCAGAGAGTGTGTAAGATTTATAATTGATTTTTTTTCTATTTTAAAGTTATCAGGAGACTTGAAGATATTTTCTCCCTATTCTACAATTTTCATCTTCAATTCTCATTCTTATTCCAATGACACAAGTATAGAATGAAAATGTTGCGCGTTCTGTTTTTCATTCCTTTTCTCCTTCATGTTATCGTATAAGTGAGAAAAGAGAGCGGTGCAAAAGGAAAATCTTAGTTTGAAGAAAAAAAAGACAGCTATTGTTAGAAACTAAGAATAGAGGATCTTTTAGAATACAGATTCCCCGTATTTTGATATGGTTTTTATAAAAGTCTGATACGGTTTTTTGTAGGTCTTTTCAATTTTAATTCCCGGAATGAGAAGTGATAGCAGGAAGATAAAAAAGCAAAATAGAAAATAAAAGAGAAAATAAAATTTTTAAAATTAAAAACGATTAATTTTTAAAATAAAAACGATCAGGGTTCGTAAAATAAACATTTATGTTGTTTAAGAATTTAAAAAAATGAAAAGCACATTCATTCATGCTTTGACCTAAAAAAATTGAGAATGCCGTTAAAAGGATAATTTTCCCATAGACATTAGAGACCTACAAAAGACCCGCATACGCAACGCGCGCACACACACGCATATACATGCATACATATGTACACAAACACGCACATACATACATATAAAAGCATATAAACATATATATGCATAGTTAACAGTGTTTGCTGTAGATAATTTCAAAATTATCCAGATAAAGATAAAGATAAAAATCTGTAAATGTATCTTAGATGAGATAAAGATGATTTTGCTTTTATTTTATCTAGATGAAAGATGAGATAATTATTGCGATAATCTAATATAATAATTATCTAGATATTTTTGTTTATTTTAGAAGGCTATAAATATTTATAAAAAATGTGACGCAGATTATAAATGGGATATTAAAATCATAAACACATATTCTTTCTCTTTTCCTAAAGAATATTTAATATTATAAAGAAATAATAGCAAAAAGGTATATAAATGATATGACAAATATTTATTTATTAATTTATATTTATAATATATTTATAATATATTTATTAATTATTAATAATAATAATATAAAAAATATATTTTAGATATTTTAGATAGATTTTTAGAAGCTTGCCTGGAAAAATTTTTTGCATAATGAAAACGTCATCTTAGACAATTTTTAAATAAGATGACATATTTTTCATCTAAGATAAAGATAAAGATACTTTGTATTTCTTTATCTAGTTAAAGATAAAGATGATCCATTTCTTTATCTAGATGATTATCTAGATAATTTTTTCTAGGTATCAGCAAACACTGATAGTTAATATATGCAATAGTTAATTAATAAATATGTACGTGTGTGCGTGTGTGCGTGCGATATTGTCTGAAGCAACATTTTACCAGGGTTGGGAAGAAATGCGTTATTTATAAATGCTGTCAAAACGGTATATTTTCTTTTTTTTTAATAATTTATAATAATGAATATATTAGAAGAAAAAGAATCAAGGAAATACTCTCTTTATAGGGTTTTAAAAAAATATTAATTTTCACACGAGAAAAAAAGAACACTTTTTTCTCATGTGAAAATTAATATTTAAAATTATCTGATGGGAAAATTAATATTTAAAATTATCCTATATTTATTTCATATTTTAATATCAATATCAAAATTATATCAGTTGTATTTTGATATAAAATTTGTTTGTTACATGTAAATTTTATATGTGTATGTTTCATATAAAATTTACTTTTTTTTTAAATCTCCAGCGAGTAACGGTAATGAATTACTTTCATTTAAATATTCCCGGCCCTGCATTTCACATATGCATGATTGCATGTCGTGTTAATCATTAAATTGAATAATATTAACATATACTGGAATACTTTGGATGCCTTTACACGTTTCTAGCAATTGTATTTGAAGAATTGATACAAAGTTATAGTGTGTAAATCGGTTGACTGCCATTAGTTTTTACACCAATAAAATTTGTACATTTTATACACACATTTATATTTACATATTTTTGAATAATTGCAATCTTTTGGAATACAGAAAGCGGAATTCTCAAACTGAAATACATATAAGATATCATCAATAAGCTACGTGTTTTATTAAGCTTTATTTAGACTTAAATGGAAATAAAACGAAAGATAAAAAAGAAGAAGATAATCAAATTTTTTTATATTTTAAAAATATCTTTTTTATGAAACTGACAATATATAGTTAAAATATTATTTTCACTTTTTTGAATTATTGGATGTCTAAGAATTATAATGGGTTTAAAAGTAATATAGTCGCATTTCTGTATTCATTTGTGTATAGAATTTGTTAACCATTTTAGTTTATATTACTCTTCTATTGCTTTACATTTGTTATTTAACGTCATGTAGACTCAAAATATCGTGTGTGTAATAATAATACAATGTTGTGTGTATTATTATTCTAAATATGCATATATATAATCAAGTGGCAAGTGTGAAGTAGCAGAAAAGGAGTAAAAGGAAAAAAAATGGTGAAGGAAAATGAGCAGGGTATTTCTACAAAAGTGGTAAAACTATAAAAGCATTTTATATCTACATAAAAGTGAAAAAAAACCATCAAAACTTGAAGAAATCATTTTCAGATCCTCGTGTTCATATGATTTTTTTCATTCATTATAAATAGAATATATGTCTCTAAAGTTTGACCACTTAATTTAGAAATATTTTGCAAAAAAATAAAACAAGTAATGCAGAAATTTGACTATATTTACTGTATTTGAATATATTTTTATTTTATATTGTTTTATATTATTTTATTTATTTATTTTTATTTATTTATTTATATTATTTTATTTTATATTTTATATTAATTTGAAAAATCAAGATAATTCAGAATCGTTTTGATTTATTTTAAAATAAAGATGAAGATTTGTTATAATTTATCTTTAAAAATAAAAATTTAAGACAATATCGTACAAGTAACTAAGTTTTTTTTTTGATTAACTAAGATAGCATTAGATCTTGGAAGCAAGAAATTTCTGTGCTTGATTTATAATATTGTGTAAACTAAAAAAATAAGTTGTATATTTGTTTATTTCATATTAATTTCAAACAATTATGTTCCATTTTGAATACTTATAAATATATGTATATATAATGCAAGGTTTATATTAACAATTTTATATATTTTTATTATATTAATTATTTATTATATAATTTTATTATATTTTATACATTTTTATTATATTAACAATTTAATAAGATTATTTATAATTTAATGATTTATGTATTTAATTTATAATTTATTTTTATTATATTAATTATTTATTATATAATTTTATTATATTTTATACATTTTTATTATATTAACAATTTAATAAGATTATTTATAATTTAATAATTTATGTATTTAATTTATAATTTATTTTTGATTAGAGAAAATAGAATTTTCTTTTTTTCTTTTACTTTTTCATAATAATTTTTTTAAAAGAACAGCCCCTTGCTTTTTTGAAATAGAAAAAAGTTTGAGAATCTTGGAATAAGTTATGTGTAAGAGAATGTAATTAAATGTAATTTTTTATCGCACTTAAGACTCCAACGAGTGTCAAGTATTACCTCTGAGCTCTTAACAGTTGAGTCTTATCCGAGGTAGTTGGTACACGATATCACAGACGCAAAGAGAGAGAAAGAGAGACTGAAAGATAGAGGAAGGGTAAAGATGTGCGTGCATGCGAGAGAGAGAAAGAGAAAGAGAGAGTTTCTTTAGCATTTTCCATATCCATAGTTTCCGTCGATTCTCTTATTTTTGTTTAATTTTATTTCTTCTCTCCTCGTATCTATCCCCTCCCGCGACATGTTCAGGCTACTCTGTCGGATGAAGCCAAGGAAGTGTACAACAGCTTGGTGGAGACGCCGACGATGGAGAGCCCAGGAGACACGAACCCGTTGCGCATGCTACGCTCTGGATTACCCATAGTGAGGCCCAGAATTCGTGGAAACAAGCATGCCACTCTGACTCACCCCATGTCGTCCGAGGACGCGTCCAGCGAGCACACCTTCCACGTCGAGATGCATCACAGCGGCGCCAAGACTCTGCCCAAGGTTCGAGTGTCTCCTCCGCTTCACACAGGTCTGTCCCTGCCGCAATCTCGCATCCTCGAGAGGCATCACTCCACCTTGGAGATAGAGAACAATCAGAATCAAAGTAACGTCGACGAGAACCCGATACCTTTGCCACCCAGAGATCGCTCCAAGACACTTCAGCCCAAGTCCAGCTTGCCCCGACATCAGAGGAAGCATCCCCTGATCATACCTGGGGGCGGTGTCACCAGAACGCTGGCTAAAATGGCAGTGGCCACGTCGCCTGTGGAGGATCAAGTGGATGGCCATTTCACGTTACAAAGTGTCAACTCGCCGGTTGCCGGGACCTCGTTGCAGGATAATTATTCTCTAGAAGAGTCTATCAATGGGTGGGTCTCTCTGAAAAATAATACAAGTTTTGCATCCTTCAAAGAATTATAACATACAGGGTGGACCAAAAGTCTGGATACAGTCGAATATCTCGTATAGAATGCATTTTAGAACAAAATGCTTTAGACAAAGGTTGTAAGGATTGGCGTCCCCAAGGTCAGGGCGAGGTCAACTTGAATTTTTTTAATGGAACCCCCTATTTTTCATTGTATATTCTTGTAGCTCATCTCGAGAGCTTTCTGAAACACTATTTTATGAATATTTTACAAGATATTTTACGGGTTATGAATATTTTGCAAGATATTTTACGGTTTATGTAAAATTAAGAAATGATTTTGAAGCCTCATAATTCGAAAAGTACTTAATGAAAACTAACTTAATTATAGTGTTTTAGAAAGCTCTCGAGGTAAGCTACAAGAATATGCAATGAAGAATAGGGGATTCCATTAAAAAAATTCAAGTTGACTTCGCCCTGACCTTGGCGACGCCATTCAATGTCAAATGGATATTACAGTTAAATACATCTTTTTAATCCTTACAACTTTTGTATAAAGCATTTTATTCTAAAATGCATTCTATACGAGATATTCGACTGTATCCAGTCTGGTCCACTTTGTATGCTGGTGTTATAATGTATTCCAGACAGCACAAAAAGGCCAAAAGATATCTTAAAGATGTCTAGAAGACTTTAAGACATCTTTAAGTCGTTTTTTAGATGTCTTTTGGACATGTGTGCTATCTGATACATGATCTGATATTTGATTTGAACGAAAGAAACGTAGCATATTGATGTGTCAAAAATGAAGTAGTGGTTTAAACTATGGGATTGAATCATTCATCTAGGATACATGACATGTAACTCGAATACTCGAAACTTTTAGGCCAGAAGAGTTCGAGCAACGCATAGACTTTGAGCTGGCCGCGCTGGATTCTTTGCCCACCGAAGAGAATCGATTCCGACGATGCAGCGTGATCTCGGAAGACTTGTTGGAATTCTCGGACAATTTAATCGACTGCAGCGACGCGTCGGACCTGCATCAAGGTATTTCGGAAACGAACAACGAGCAGTCGAATAATTCATTGATCGACAACTTACGCAAGAAGGCTAGCGCCGAGTCGAAATCGACGAAAAACTCCACGTCGAAAATACAAGAGAGCGTGGAGGCAGATCCGACTAATTCTGCGAAACCGAAAGATTGGAATAAGATGGATCCCTTGCCAGGTGGGACGCAGCTTCCTGTGATGCATCAATCCGCTTTATTAAACTACGCATCACAAACGAATCACGCATACGCGGAGGAGAAGTTTCCACCTGTTCAACGCGAGGAGCCATTGATATACATTAGCTCGAACGACGATTTCCACTCGAGTCTTATCTCGAAGGTCTACCTCTTGTCCGAAAAGACACCGAGTCACGTGAGTGACCTGTCGCGTCAGTCGGATCACGTCTCTTGCGAGGATTTGTTAGAGTTCGCCTGCGATGGACCGAACACGCGACGAACGCGTGGACCCCACAACGGGGAGCAGTCTGACGAGGTGCGGATCATGATGAAGGTGCTGCACGAGCAGTCGACCCCGGAATCCTGCATCGCCGCGTTGAACGTTACCGAATGGGACGTTTTGGCGGCGATCAAGCTGGAGCGGCTTCAGGGGCTTCTGAAGAAGGAAAACAATTTCGTCGGTCTCGAAGACTGCAAAGTGATGCTGAACCAGTGCGGCGGCGACGTCGTTAAAGCGGCCGCGCTTTTGAGAAGCACGGAAGATACCGCCGCGGTTTAGAGATTCCGAGCAATTATGGTAAAAAGCAATAAGGGATGCGATGAGGATTGATTAAACAGTTTTGAGATTATACCTTCAGAAGCTGATTTTTATCTCATTCTATTTTAAATATTGAAAACTCTTCTTCTCCTCGAAATAGCTTCTCTTTTATCTTGCAATTAAAAAATATATATTTCTAAGCTGGTATTAATTTTGAAAAGCTCTTTGTCCTTCAATTACTAATATTTATTTTATGCAAGTCATAATAAAATATATTATAATTTATATTATTAATATATAAATTATAATAGTTTTTATATAATAATTAATATTGATAATATTAATTTTAAAAAGCTCTTTGTTCTTCAATTACTAATATTTATTTTATACAAGTCATAATAAAATATATTATAATTTATATTATTAATATATAAATTATAATAGTTTTTATATAATAATTAATATTGATAATATTAATATTGATAATATTAATTTTAAAAAGTTCTTTGTCCTTTAATTACTAATATTTATTTTATACAAGTCATAATAACATATATTATAATTTATATTATTGATATATAAATTATAATATCTTTTTTCTATCGCTAATATTTGATTGACTATAGCTGGCTGGGAATATGTATTGCTTATAAATATAGATGTACAGTGTGATTTATAAAATTAGATAAGATAGATAAAATTTATTTCGAGTCATTTATTTGTATGTCTGTTCCTAGTAACTTTATATTTGAGTAACGACAATTATTATTATCGTTATTCAAATATATAAACATCTCGCATTATATTTGAACATCGAATATAAGCAAATCAAATATATCAAATCAAATAAAAAGTATGATAGATAGTTTTTATATAATAACGAAATAAAACTATCTATTTATCTGCCTACCTATTTAGCCGCATATCTATTTATCTAGAGAAATATAGAAAAAGAGAGAGCAAGTGTGTGAGTTAAAACTTTTAATTTTACATAACAGGTATAAACTGAAAACTTTTAAATTAATCTTCACATGTTTATAAGAAAAATACCAATTTTTTAAATTAGTTGCATTGATGGGAATCTGTTCTTGGCTATAGAAATGGAAATATAAGGAGGAAATGTGTTTAGAAAAAAGTTATTTTAATTGTTTAAATATGTATATAGAAACATATGAGCTTTAAATTTGACTGAAAAAAAAACTAAGCAGAATCAAGTTGGATTGAATTGTATACATTTTTTATATATTTCCTTAATAGTAACTAAAATAAAGAGAGAGCAAAGTGGAAGGAGAAAGAGAGGTCCTTGACAAATTTTTATAAAATTTTCTTTACATGTAGAAGCGTAGATGAAGTAAATAGATGTGTTTTTGACATGTGCTTTATATTATCTAGAAGGTTTGCAAGACTAAACAATAATTAGTATTAATATAAAATCTGTCAAAGATTAACAAGAAGAACCAGTTCCTTGTTAAGCTGGATAAGTAAAGCAATGTCGATCTTGTATCTTTTTTACACGTGAATGCGATGTGATAATTTGCACAATAAGGATCCGAAATTTGTAATTAAATAACAAAAATGTAGCTAATACATTTTTTTTTACGTGAAAGTGTTTATAAAACTAAGTATTTTATATATATATTTGTGTGCGTGTGTGTGTGTGTGTGTGTGTGTGTAGTGAAGTCGAGGCTATAACCATGAATTTTTACGGATCTGAATATACATATATAATGCTTATATTTGTATAAATTTATTATGATTTATGTTATATTATGATATAGGTTTATCTACTTTTTATGTGTTTATGTTATTTCGAAAACGCACATATTTTTTTAATTTGATCGCACACGTACGACAATTGCATACATGTAATATATAATTAAGTATTATCTATACAGGACAATCATTTTGTAACGTTTATATTTGGAATCGCACTGCTGAGTAATTTTTATAAAATTCATAAAGCAATATAAGTCAAATTAAGAAGAAATCTAGATTACTGGCTTGTATACTATGTTTTTTAATTTTAATAAGCTTATACATTTATTTATAAAGACTATTTTATTCGATTTTATTCGACATTTGCTCGATATTATTACGCCTTAATTTTTAAAAGAATTGTCATCAGAGTATGATATTTTAGTCAAATTGCATTTTATAAATCTAGCTAAACATTGTAGTGTTTAAACTAGAATATACAACGAATAATTGTAGTGGTTCTTCTTAATTAACTTATATAAAGAGCAGAAACATAATATAATATAAATATAAATATTGATAATGAAGCAAAGTTCCAATTTATAACTATAATACTAATACTTATAAGAAATTTTCACACTTTTTATAAAGTTATGTTAAATGATGGAGTCAGTATGATAGATATCAAAATTATTCTTAAGTTTTATTCTTAATTTTTTTTTAAGTTTAAATAATTGAAAAGTATTTGATAAAAAAAATTTCCAATGTTTTAATTTACAACTTTTTTTTCAATAAATCCTAGATTTAACTCTAAAGATTTTATTAATTTTAATCGACACGACAAATTCCTTTTAACATATATTTAACTTTGATTGGGACATAACTTTTATAACTTTTATTACATACTAGTCACACACATAGCTGTATAATAAAATAAATTAATTTGTTTGCAACTTTAATTTTACAAAGTTTTCAAAATTGATGAAACAATTTTGAAGAAATCGGATATATTGTAACGTTTAATGTCGACGATATTTCTATGGATCATTATTTATTTTTACAAAATCACAATTAAATTGTTTAGTGTAAAAATATACAAATAATTTTAATATTAAGCTGTCAAGTTTTGAACAAATCACAAAATATCGGAAATAATAAGAAAAATTATATCAATAATAAGAGTAATGAAATAATAATAAATTAAAATTAAGTCGATGTCATATTTCTCTAGCAAAAAGCGAGGAATGGTATATATAATACAAGCCAGAGGTCTTAAACAATAGCCCCTTGAATCAAACATGGTCCATCTTCTATAAAATTTTATGGAAAAGATAGGTGAAAGGAAGATAATAAAATCTGTTTGTAGATTTAAAAATTACAAAAAGTGGGAATCATCTTCCCTACTTCTATTGTAACTTGCTAATGGATGAGTTTGAGATCTCTGGTATAAGCTACGTAATTTTTAATGTATGTTGAATTTTGATTCCACACATTTGCGAGATAAATTGAAATCTTGAAATCTTGAACCTGAAATAAATAATTTTACTCTATCGCTTAAAAATCGAACAAAAAAAATATTACATTAATTACAAGAATTAATGCAAGAATGATATGAGTCTAATCAGATCCACTAAAATTCGAGTATTTATGAGATATATATTAGATCTTTTTGATATAATTTAAAGCATTTATTTTCAAAGTTTTTAAAGTTATTTAAAGTTAATAAATTATTTTTAAAGTATTATTTAAAAATTATTATTTAAAATATATTTAATCCACTGTTTTTTTAATACTTTAATTCATCAATGTAAAAAATATTCTATTCTAGTATCAAGAATATTATAAATACGATGTATCAATTTGACAAAATAATTGGCTGTATTGGTCAAAAAATTTAGCGTACATTAAAAAATACTTGCTCAAATTATTTGAAGCAAATATATATATATATATATATATATATATATATATATATATATATATATATATATATCTGGTTTTCTCCTGTCTGAATAGAGTTAAGTGTAAGTGAGTTAAGTATTCTGTAAACATTTTGATACCTAAGTTTTGTAAGGCAAGCTTTGTAAGGTTTGTACGTTTCTACATTTATTAATTATAAGGAACCATAAAAAATGTTTTTATATATATGTGCTGTATTTGTGATAACATATACACATACATATATATATTATATATATATATATATATATATATATATATATATATACATATTGATAATGATGTCTGATTGTTTCATCCTTTCTCACATTGGAGTGAAAAGAAGGAAGAGACGTAATTTCTCGCGCTTCTAATAGACATAATCACTGTTGTCTTTAATTAAAAAAATGATTTCTTTGCTTATTATTTAAAAGTTCGACAAACAGCAGTTTTCAAAATTGGCTTTCTTTATGATTTTTTTTCGAATGATAAGTGGCAACATTAATGATAGAATTATACGCTTTACTTTTACTTCCGCTTAGCACGATATTCGTCGGCATTTTTCTTTATTTTCTGACAAACATCATGTGTTGCATGGCAACAAGTCGCCCTGCTGGTCTGGCTGGAGCATCCTAGCGGTCAGTGTAACATAACTGCACTTGCTTCTGCCGTGCCGCATCAACCTGTGCAAGCTCGTGGTATTACCGTGCACCTCTCTTTACACGCAGTTTTCTTATAAGCTACAATTTTAAAGTTGTGCGATCGAGATTATTTTAAATAAATAAAATATAAACAAAAATATAAAATAAAATGTAAAATATTTTATTTATATTTTTATTTTAAATAAATAAAATATAATAAAAATATAAAATAAAATATATAAAATTAAAATATTTTTTTAATAAAATATAAAATATTTTATTTATATTTTTATTTTATATTTTTATTTATATTTTATTTCTTTAAAATAATAAAAAATATTTTATTTATATTTTATTTCTTTATAAAATAATCTCGATTGCACAACTTGCTATCGATCGGATAGATCCTCAATTTAACTCAAATGTTATACGTGCATTATGCGTATATTTATTATATTGCTATTAAAAACATTGTTTTATTATTTATTGAATTAAATAATAAAAAATATGAGATAAAAGACACGCATACATACACATAGTGTGTACACACACTTAAGTTTGTGTATGTGTGTGCATTAGGTGTCTCTAGGTACAATCGGAAAGATAAAAAAAGTTTATATAAAAATAAAGCGTTTTTATACAAAATTTTGTTTTTAAGAAAATTGATTTCAAAATTTGAAGAATTAATATAATTAATATAATTGCGGTTTTTTTTCTATTTAAATGATAATCATTTTCATTTTGAACTGCATTTGAACTATTTTCATTTTGACAGCAATTATTATAAATACTATATAAATATAAAAAGTATAAATATAAAAGTACAATATTTTAAGACAATTTAAAATAATTTAAGTTACATCGATGAAAGAGAAAAAGAGAGGAGAATGTTGTGTTTAAAGTGTTTGGATAAATTTTATTTTAATTTTTCGATGGCGAAATGTATTCTTTTATATATATTTTTCAATCAATATTATTACGTTGTTAAAATAAATTCGATACAAAATTGTTAGAAATGGTTCAAACTTAAAAAAGCATAATAGTGCAAATATTATGCTGTTTTAAGTTTGAATCATTTTTAACAATTTTTTAAAAATAATATGCATAATGTTGCAAATTTTTCTAAATTGTTTAATCTTTATAGTTGATTTCGTTAAAAATAAAAACTTCTCGTATATGAAAAAAATTTTTTCTACGTTTTCGATTTTTCCACATTTTTTTCATATAGAATTATTATCTTTCTGTTTATTATTCTGTTTATTATATCTGTTTATTCTGGTTATTATTAGTTACGAGATATTATACATATATAATAATTGAAAGAATAAGGAAGAAGATCTCGTTGAAAATTTTCATGCTCGTATTTTCAAAATTACCAGTTTCCATATTCAACGTATGTTTAAAGAAATATAAGTGAAAAAGCGATATATTTAAAAATGTTTTATTGCAGGGCCATAAAAAGAACTAATTGATAGCGCGAAGAATTTCAAGAAAAATCTGTGAGACAAATTACATGTAATTCGCGGTTTTCTCGTAGTACTACAAGCAGGTGTAGCTGCTTAAACGTAGCTTAACAGGACTAGTGACTACATTATACTTGTGTATGTATGTATATTTGTGTGTATAGACGAATCATACATTTCCGGTTCGACTGACTGGTTCCTCGTGTTAGTCTAACATCAACGGAACCTATATTTACACTGGAATGGACGTTCTTATGTAGCGTATAAATGCGATGCAGAACAGCTGATTGAGATGAGATTTATACCAGATGAAGTCTATGTACATTTTTTGAATACACATATTTTAAGAATTAATAATTAATAATTATTAATAATTAATAATTATAATAATTATTAATAATAATTATTAAAATATTAATTAATAATTAAATTATTAATTAATATATTAATTAATATATATTCTTAGATATATTTATATATCTAAAATATATACTTGTGTTATTTATATTTTTAGATATATATATATTTATATATCTAAAATATATATTTATATTATTTACGCTTGTTTGTTAAATTATATGTTTTTGCTGAATTATTTTATGCACTCGTGATTATTTATATAGTTGTCACTTTAAAATAGGTATAAAAATGCATCTAAGTATTAGTTTATTTGCGTGTTAATCGGTTTGGTTTACATAATAAATGAACAAGAAATTCACTAATTATATTATATTAGACTGTTATATTAATCTATTTTTGATCTACATTAAATCATTTATATTCAACAGACATAAAGTGCAAATTTATCATCATTAGGAAGTAAAGCGTCAGTAATTCTATATGAAATTTTTATTCGTCTCTATAATGTGATCTTATAAAGAACAACTTGGTAGTCTTACGTCTCAAAAAATGGAACTAGTATTTAAAAAAATTGGTTTGTTCCTTTTTTAAATAGTCTTTATCGTAATTAAACTTTGTGAGAACTATACTTTGTGAGAAAAATGAACGAAAGAAAAATTCATTATTTGTAATAATAATATATCTGTTATTTTTATTAAATTAGCATCTCTGTCACTATTACATTAAATTAAGATTTTTTTTTAATTTTTAGCTTTATTTTAAGTTAAATAAGTATAATACATAAATAATAAGCATAATACATAATAGCAAAATAATGACTTATATAAAAATTTTGTGATTATGTATTGAGAAAAAAATCATTAATTTGATTAAATATGTTTAGTTGATTATCTAATAATAAAAATGTAATCGTACACTAAGAAAAAAATGTTGATTGAAAAAACGCTAGATTAGTTATCGTATTTTTTAAATTGAAATATTGAAATATTAAGTTTTTTTTAAAATATTAACATATTTCAATATTTGACTTAATACATTAATTAAATACATATTAATATATTGATAATATATTAAGTTAAATACATGTATTTCAATATTTTAAAAAAACTTAATATTTAAATATTTCAATTAAAGGAACATGATAATTAATTAAGCGTTTTCAGTCAAGATTTTTTTTCTTAGCGTACGATTACATTTTTATTCTTCACGCCAATTTGGCACCATGTCGGCTTTGATTTTACGATTTGATGAAATGTGAAGGAATTCGAATTACAAGGGAAATGAAAAACCGTCTTGTAATATATTTCGTATATTATTTTGTTTTAAAAATATTATTTCTTGTAATATAATATAATTATTCTACAATATTATAATTTTACATTTATGTGTATAATATATAATAATTTTTTATTTTATTTATACATGCGTTGCTCGGAGTCTCGAGGTGATTCCGAATTGATAGCCGATAATATTATTCCCATTTTCGTGCAACGCAATTTCGGCAACGTTAAAAATATTATTTGATAAAAATACATGCGGGATTCCAAAGGACGGAGACGATGTTCCCGTAATTTTCGTGGGGGTCATTATCACTGAGCGCACTTGCGCCCGAGGAAAGATTCTGAACGCAGCGTTCAGTACAGTTATAACGTCGGTACAAGCCTGACGTCTCGAGCTCTTCTCGTGAGAGTTCGCACGATAAGTCGTACCTTTTTTTTTTCTAAATAATCGCATATTGTAATCGTCTCGACGGAAATTTCGTAGTCACCTCGACAGACATTAAATTTACAACGAATAAGGGGAAAAAAATCGCAGAAGAATTTTACTCTAACTGATTGTGAGACCCTCGAGCGTTCATCGACGTCAGCCACATTAATGAGTTGTTAACAACCGTAATAGCTATTTTAATAAATATCGATGTAATTATATTTATTCGATGCATTTATTAACTTATGCAAAATTGCACTACCTGTCAAGCGTGAGATAAATCTATATCGATCAGTATCAACAAGTTTATCTATTTACGCTTCGTGATTTTCTCAAGCATTGAACTCTCCGATATAAGGGATTATTAAAGGTATCGGAGGATTCATCGTATTAGAAACATGAGGGTGGGCAACGAACGATGATTTCAAAGAAACAGTTTGTTGGAGATCAAAATGTGATTGTATAATAATTATGAGTTCGTGAAGACGTAAAGACAGCCGAAAAGATGTTGTGCTTGAAAAAACGAAGGACCTACAGCTTTACGCAGGGTGTTTGCGCGGCCATTCCTAGACGATCTAAAAAGGATAATAATAATTATGAGGGATCCTTGATGAACATGGCCATTATGACACTACCGCGTAAGAACAGGTGAGTCATCCACCGTTCGTAATTAAAAATCATGTCGGAGTATCTCGTTATTCTCTTCCGGCATAAGTCTATATAATACGAATTATTTTTATATATTCAATATATACGGGTTTTTTTATGAAATAAGCTGATTTTAGCGTTATAACCGATGGCAACAAAAGTGCATATTCAACTGAAAATATATGTGAATGCATACAATTTAAATTTAAATTAAATTAAATTAAAAAAGAATTAAAAAAGAAATTAAAAAAGAAAAAAGATAATATAAAAATAATTCCCTTGAAGTTTTAAAAAAAGTCCCGTTTTCGTGAAATTGGTCCCGTTTTGGTGAAATTTTAAATTATCTCAAGTAGATATATTTTTGGAGAATTTTTTTTGGCATAAATGAAATTTAATCGAGGTCATGTCGGAGAAATATAATTTTTTATTTTATATATATTATTAAATTTTTGGAATTTAATAACGAAAAATGCATGTATGTATTATATATATATAATTTGGCACTTAACTTTTATGTATTTTTTTGAGAGAACAAAATCGGTACTCGCACTTGCAATTTTAGAACCAACAATTACAGGACCATCGCATGATTTACAAATGTCTAAATTTCAATAATGATCATGCATATATAAAATAAAATAAAATAATACTAAAACTTGATAGCACTAAATTTGTTTTTTTTACAGTCTTTATTTTTCGAACAGATTATGTTTTTATATATCTTATGCATAATTAAATTTAATTTGGCTTTCGTACTATTTTATAATTTGTCTATTTTTATTTTATTTTTTGAAACCAACGATTTTTAAACAAGCGTATATAATTGATGGGAAAGAGAGAGGCAAGGAAAGATTCGTTACGTTGTTTTTTCCGATTAATTATTACAATCGCTAAACAACGGTATTGTTCCTGCATGTTTATTGCACTAAAGCATGTATGCTGCGTGCACAGAGCCATGCTTTGAGAAGGTGGATTTGAATACAGTCATTAGTTCTTGCTACCGTTAGAGATGATACAAGAGACAAGAGGAACAACGTAAATCATAATTGCAAAAATTACATTGCGTAAAGTTATTAGCCGTCTTTTATCCTTTCGCTATCGACAATCTCAAGGCTGTGAGTTTTTCATTTGAAATAATCTCTTTCGTCACACAGATACAGGCACGCACGTACGCATGCACATTTTTATACAATAAATCATATTCTCTTTGAAAATTTATGTTATAGTTTCCGCTTTCATTGGAATAAATTATTTTTGACGTACATATTTATAAATATATAATAATATTCTAAAAAATTTTAAATAGATATATTGAAATAATTTAAATTTCTCATACATTAGTGAATTGGCGTAATATATTTTTTGAATGCAAATTTTTTAGTAGTAAAAAAAATCGATTTTTTTGGCGAAGAGTTTTCACATAAATATTCTTATACGCATGTAAATGTATACAGTGAATTTCAAATTTAATGTTTGCTATAATGTACATTTAATGTAATTTAAATATTAGTAAAAAAATATTGTTCATTTTTATTTATTAATTGAATTATATATTTATTGTTAATATTATATATATTAACAATAAATATATAATTTAATAAATAAATAAAAATGAACAATATTTTTTTACTAATATTTAAATTACATTAAACGTACATTATAGCAAAAATTAAATTTTTAATTAATATTATATAGTTAATATTATATATATTAACAATATATATATATATATATATATATATATATATATATATATGTATATATAATATAATTATATGCACACACACACGCACGCACACATGCACACACAAATGTGTCTTCAGTTTTCCCAATATTATATCATCGCATTTTGAAATTATTCTTGATAAATTAACTTGCATGTGACCTTAATTGATTCTTCCGTTCAATTCGTAGCATCGTAACAGTCTTTTAGAAGCTTTCATGAGTCATGTTCGATTATGCAAGATTTCGCCTTATCAGACTGTATTTCCTTTTCTTGATCTTTTGCAAGGATTCTCCTACACACGGAGAGTTTCTTCGAGAATAGTGTTAATATAAACGGGAGAGGAGCATTATATGTATAGATATGCATATAATAGAATTAAAGCGGTTTGCACTTTCTCAAACATCAAAGCGACTTTTCTACGTTCATAAATCTTCCTCACTCAAGATTATATAATTCGCATCGTAAAATAATAAAGGAAAAAATGATAATCATGTGAAAAAAAGAGCATAGGCAATTTTTTATTATGCGATATCATTATAGAAAATTTTTTTCTATAATGATATTGTATAATTAGAATTTTTTACCTCTTTTTTACCTCGTAATTGTTAATTATATCGAGCAGTATACATAATACTATTATTTTTATACACACCTTTTCATATGTTTATACTCTTTTACATTTATAAACAATCATATTTCCATAATTAAATGAATAAAATTAAAATTAATAAAATATAAATTAATATAATATTTATAGACATTTGTATTTTCTAAAGTAGAGAAATGATTCCAATTTAAAATATTACATATTAATATCGGAAGAAAGAAATACATTAGTTACATTAGTTCTATAATGATACTATTATATTGTACAAAACGCAGTAATCATATTATAATCGAGAGAAACAGATAATTCTTCATAAAAAATAAATAAAAAATGTAGAATAAATTTCTTTTTGTACAACCTTCTTTTTTTTATATAACCAATTATAAAAGTTGGAAAATTGACAATATTTACGCTTTTTTAAACTTTAATAATCTCTAATGATATGGTGTTATGTATCATCAATTTTATTTCAAGAGTGGTTATTAAGATATTTATACAAAATTCAATATTTTTGTAGTAAAAAACTAAATATTATCTTAATAGGTAAATGCATACATCGAGGGGAATCAACTCCAATCTTAATCTTGATACATTTTATCAAGGTCATTCATGGCCTTGAGTGCTTTGACTTGTATAACCTTGAACATTTGAAAGGTCTTAATCACTTGTTTATTACAAAATATTAATAAAAATGAAAATATATCCATCCAAATGAAAATATGTCTATATAAAATAAATATAATATAATTCAAATGTTCAAGGATAAATTGTGTCAATTTAAAAATGAAAAATTTTTAATATTGCACTTACATAAGTATTGGTGCATATACTTTGTTAATTTGACATGTCATTAATTTTATATACTTGCTGTCAAGAGACTATTGCGCGCGCGTCTTTTTAAAAAATTTTCGATATAATCTTTTTTCTGTTTTTAATTTACATAATTTTAATTTGACATGTGTGTACCATAGACTAATAAATTACTTTCGACAACAATTTTACGTCTCGTGAGAAAGAACGTGAGTAAAAATATAATACTGTATTTGTGAAGGAAAAAAATATGGACACTTATAATCCTATAAATAATTCACTCGGCAATATTAAAGATTTCCTATTATTTTATAAAATGGAATATTAAATTTTTGTACTTATAATTAAGCTTTCGTATGCATAGCAAATGAAATTTAAAAAATTTTTTAATATCTCTTTTTTCTTAATATTTTCTTTTTCAGTTCTTTTTATTCCAACATCATGCACAAAATACAAAAAAAATATTCGGAAATCATATCTACATAACGATTTTATTCTGTTTACATGACTAAGTAATAAAGTAATAAGAAACAGAGCAGAAACAAAATGTTAAAAATACGAAAAAAAATAGGAATCTTAAAATACTAACAGCAGGACTTCTAAAAACATACTTTTAATAGCATCGATAAATTCATGTTAACAATGTAAGTCAATGCAAATTTTAAGGTAAAGTTAATTTTTTTCAAAATTAAGATTTCTTGAATAATACATAAAATTTCAATATATAAAAATGATATATATAATATGTTACAAAAGTGATTCTTTTAAAAATAATATATATATCACTTTTAAAATAATTATTTTTATGTATTGAAATTTTATATATTATTCAGAAAATATCAATTTTGAGAAAAAATTATCTTTAAAATTTGTATAATTTTTATCGTTAACATGAATTTATCGATGCTATTTTTAGAAGATATATAATATATGATATAATATATAATATATAATATAATATATAATATTTTATATATTGTATATTTCTAAAGTTTTATATATATTATATATATAGTTATTTTTAAAACACATAAACTTAAACTTATTAATTTTCTCTCCAAATTTATTTGTGATGATTCATATTATTATTATTTAGAGTAATCTAATTTTAAAATTACAATCTAATTTAATATAAAGTGAAATAATGCTTTTCAAAATTTTAACTTTTATCTTAACTAACGTTAATTTAATTTTAACGTAACTTTTATTGAGTTAATTTTTTATTTGTATAACTTTTAACATAACTAAATTACTTTTTTAACCCATTAACTTTAACTTAATTTAGTTTAAAAAAAATATAAACTTACCCAACCCTGAATATATATAATATACAATAATGTATAGAAAATAATATAAAATGTTACAAAATTTATTTTATTTCCGTTACTTTTTTTAGAACCATCCTCCTAGTTATACCGCAGACCCGTGTATAAAAATTTGAACGTAATTCCGAAGGTATTAGGTTTCTTATATAAAATTCTATAGCATCGTTCGTACACCGACGTATAGAATCCGGCAAACGCGGCCGGAATCGAATCGAGCAGCTGATTTGTCATCGGTGCTGCAAGAGCGTCGGCCCCGTCGTTACGCGCGAGCGCGCCCGAACGCGGCCGAACGACGGCGAAGCCGTCCGAAGACGCGACAGCTGCGCGGGAGCGGGGAGTGGGGATGGGCAGCGCGTGAGGAGTGGGGATGGGCGGCGCGCGAGGAGTGGGGAGGGAGAGCGCGCGAGGAGTGGGGAGCGGGAGCGCGCGAGGAGTGGGGATGGGCGGTGCGCGAGGAGCGGGGAGCGGGAGCGCGCGAGGAGCGGGGAGCGGGCGGGGAGGGGAGAGCGGGCGAAAATTGCTGAAGTGTTCCGGCGCGCGAAAGCCGTTACTTGTCGGTCAGTCGCGGAGCGACGGTTTGCGCGTCGATGTTGAGATTTTCGGCAAGTGCACGTGTACCCACTGAACGAGATCGCGCGATTTAAATCTTACACTCGTGAATGTGCTTTTACGGTGTTGTTGCGTACGGCGATCGACAATTAAGGAGGAACGAGGGGGAATTTGGGTTGTTATCCAGGTTGTTGCCGCGCGACATCTTTTTCCTCGCCGGAAATGCACGCTGTTTAAAAATCACCGTGTCGTAACAATTGCGTTTATCAATTGGAGCGGCGATAGGGCGACGAGAGATTGTCGACGATGACCGGATCGTTGGCCGGAATTTCGGAGTCGCTCGCCGATGATGTAACAGGAGCGAGATCGGAGCTTTAAGGTGAGATATTATTCTTTACGTGGCATTTATACTCCAAAATTCGAAGTAACTCCGTTTAAAACGACGTGCATCGGTGTACCTAGTCGCAAATCGGAGCAGAAGTGAAAATAGGCGTGTTTACACGTTGTGCAAATCGAACGTATTTAAATATTGAAAAATACGCTGTTGCGTTATGAGACATCATTACCCTCCGACCAAGGTAAATATTGAGATTATTTTTGCTACGTAAACTTCGTGAATGGCGACAACGTGGCATTTACAGCAATTACGCAAACGGTATTCGTTAAGGAGGCATAGATAGATACGGTTATACAGGTTTGACACATGAACGACCTTCAAATATATTTCCAAGTGTAGGCATATTTACGAGGTTGATACGAGACACGTTGTTTATGATATCATCGAGTGATCCAAATCCAAATCTATCAATCTCGATCGCTGAAAAAATAGCATTTGATATAGATTATTATCTCGCTCGAGAGACACAAGTTACTCATTAAGTCGCCAAGGTAGCGCAAATAATGAAATGTGCCAGTTGTTCGGAGCGATATTTTATCGAGGCGATATTACTCGAGCTTATCTTACGACTCGCATTGTTCGAAATAGTTATTTTATTTCTTATTGTATTGAAGATATTTGAGAATAATTGCAGGTTATTTGCGTCTTTTTATATCAATGAAATTATCTTGTCGACACGTGCATATTTTTATTATTTTGCGCGTTTTAAAAAAGTTATATACGTCATGTGTTAGTTTAATAACAAATAATATTTTTAATAAATAAAATAGATGTAAAATAGATTTTATTTTACTTAGTAAAATAATATGATTTTTTTATATATAATATGAGAAATATTTTATATAACATATATATATTTTAAAAAATATTTTATAATTTATAATTTATATTCTACAATTTATGTAGAATATAATTTATATGTGTTATATGTAAACAGATATTTTTTTTATATAAAAGATATATAAGGAATCCCAATTTACATTAACTCAATATGGAAAAAGATATGAAAAGAGCTTTGCTAGATAAGAAAATTGACAGAAATAGATAAACAGGTATAAATTCTACTATTTGTATACATTGATTATATATATCGGTAATAAAAAAAAATTCGTCCTAATTTGCTTCCGTCGACAACCGTTAATAAACATGACTTGTCATGCATTTTGATTTAATTGAATAACAGAAGAATTTAATGAACGCTGTAACGCGATAATCTTTGAACGCAATAAATCTAAGATTTTTTTATTACAATTATAATAGAAGATTAATTTCGCAGTCCAATAAATAATTCAAGATTTTTTTACTACAATCTTATCGCTTTTCCGCAAAAATATATTGTAAAGAATTGCGTTATTTTATGTCAACTCATATAACAAATGTACGATCATACGATCATACGATGTTTATTTATATTACATTACAAATTTCAAACTCAATCTTCGAAACAAATTGTTTTTTCAAGAATTCCATAAATTCCATGAAAAGTCCTTGATACACTACGCACTTTAATATATACTGTTTATTCTCAAATTTTGTTCCGAACATATATTTATCGTAGATTTTAAGTTTTTTCCTTTACATTAATAGCTCATAAGAAAGATTCGTTACATTTCATCATTCAAGAAGATATATCTTTTTTCGAAAATATCGCATTTTTTTCTCAATTCACTTTAATTTTAAAATTTCTAACATAATATTTTTTTAGAAATATTAAAATTAAAATTTAAAATTAAAGTTGTTTTTTCTCCGAAAAGAGTGATTTATTGAATGTGAAATAGCCTAAAGGATAATTTATCATCTTTATTTACATTAGTTGGCATTTATGTGTAATACTTAGCATCATTTCTCAAAAATAAGTTGTCAAATATCTGTTGTAATTATTTATCACTTTGCTTAATTCTTTCTATAGCTACGAAACTTTATTTGTTATTGTGTGTTAAAAAGAATGGATGATATCATTATATATATACGTAATTATATTTGTTTTATATCTACGCCCCACATACACACATATCATGTTATTCAATGTGAAATATATCTAAAATAAAAAAATAATCATTCGCGTAGTTATTTTTAGAAATGGTCATCTGTCAAACATTCCGTTAATTCCGTGAAGATATCCAACAGTTCTGGCGACTCGACAAGTTGGGAATAATAATTACAAGATCATTACAACTTATTCGTTTTACATTTTGCTACACTTACAAATAGAGTAACATGACGTTGATACTTCAAGTACACATATTTTTCAACAAGGAAATATACAGGGTGTTTCAGACCACCCGTATCACCCATTTAAAAACTAGAGAAGTTTCAAAAAAGTAAAAGCATTTTCTTTATAAATCGGGTTCGCTCTATCGAATGATGATATTTTCAACTTCTAGTTCCGGTCGGAAATAGGCGATTCAGACAGGAAGTGCATTTTTTTAAATGTAATCCCCTATTTTTTATTGCATATTCTTGTAGCTTACCTCGAGAGCTTTCCAAAATACTATAATAAATTATTTTTTCATGAAATACTTTTCGAGTTATGAGATTTGAAATTATTTCTTAATTTTACAACTTGTAAAATATTTATTTTTCGATTATCTTACCTTAATACTTTTATGTACAAAATAATGAGAGGAATCAATTGGTGTAAAGAAAACATACAGTTGTTTTTAAGAAAAAATATGGAATTGTTAATTGCAAATTACATATTTTTTCTTAGAAACAACTGTGTTTTCTTTACATCAATTGATTCCTTTCATTATTTTGTACATAAAAGTATTAAGGTAAGATAATCGAAAAATGAATATTTTACAAGATATTTTATGGTTTATGTAAAATTAAGAAATGATTTCAAGCCTCATAACTTGAAAAGTACTTCATGGAAAAATAATTTATTATAGTGTTTTGGAAAGCTCTCGAGGTAAGCTACAAGAATATGCAATGAAAAATAGGAGGTTCCATTTAAAAAAATGCACTTCCGATCTGAATCGCCTATTTCCGGTCGGAACCAGAAGTTGAAAATATCACCATTCGATAGAGCACACCCGATTTATAAAGAAAATGTTTTTACTTTTTTGAAATAATCACTTCTCTAGTTTTTAAAAAACGGTGATACGAGTGGTCTGAAACACCCTATATGTGCATATAAGTCATCTTGTATGCATATAAATGTGTATTCCATGGTGAAAAATAAATTTAAAAAAATCTTGAAACGTTTTTTTCTACGATGCTTAACGAGAGGAAAGGCAAGAAAGACTCACACACACACACACACACACACACACACACACATACACAACGCCGTTATTTAATCAGGCATATCTCCAATCGTGCGCCGGATAGCGACGTTATATTACCAGTCGCACGAATGTATTCGTCTAGTGGTGGCAATTGATTAAGTAGATTTTATTTGATAATTTCTCTCTTTCGTTAAGCTATCGAAAAAAAGCTCAGGACTATTTCAAGTTACTTTTTTTATCAAGAAATAGCGCTCTATATTTAGTGGAAGGGAATTAATTAATATTCCATATATAGGATGTTTTATATATTTGAATCACTCGAAATATTTCTGTGTTGCTTGTAATGATAAAAATATTGAAGAAAAAAGCTGCGGGATTATATGATAATAGGAAAACTGTTGGAGGAGATAATTATAATATTTCAAAATCTCTTAAACGAAAGATCGAAAAAAAAGATTTTTTGATTAGCATAAGCCTTCTTGTAACTGTGAGTAACTCTTTCCTTAAACATTTTTTTCATTTGTTGTTTTTTTTATCGAAAATAATCTATACATGCAGATTAATTATTTTTGGGTGCATTCAATTAATATAATATATTATAAAATAAGTTATACATATATCCTATCAAATTATATTATAATTTTTTTATATAATAATATAACATAATTCAATAATTAAAATTTAAAATAATTTTTATAACAGAACATGTGCAATGACTCACATGTTTTAATTTTAATATTATTATAATATTTTAATATTATTATATTTATATTTTAATATTATTGCCTATCTAATAAACAATTTTTAGACCTTTGCGAGTTCGAGAAATATAACTTATAATCATTTATCAATAGATTAATTGTTTTTGTTTAGTTAATATAATATTATAGCGGCTTGTTAGTTTTTATTCATATTAATATTTTTATTTTTATATCAATTAAATTTTCTTAAGTATATGAGTATATTTAACACTTACATAAATACATATATAATTTATATTATATACAATTGTCCAAGGAAATGTCCACATTTAATAATTTTAAAATAAGAGAAAAAAATTAGAAGGTGGACACCCGCAAATATATCAAATTTAATATGTCCAATATTAAAAAAAAGGAACTTTATTTCAATAAAATATATGCAATATAAAAAATTAAGTATATTTGTGCTTCGCAAAATTTAATTGATGAAATAATAAAAATATTAATATAAATACTATTATATTAATTCAACAAGAAATTAATCGATAAGCGATTATAATTTATATTTCTCGAGCCCGAAAGTCTAAAAAAATAAAAATACAGGAACTGTTTATTAAAGATAACCATGCTGATAACATAACATGAAAATTAAAACCTTTAAGTCGCTGCTTTATAAAAATTAAATTTTAAATTTTATTTTATATAAAATTAATATTATGATAAAATTAAATTTTAAATTTGATTAAATTTTTAATTTGTAAATTTTAATTATCAAGCTTTATATCAAGTCGCAAGTTTGCATGATTTTATTATGAAATACATATTACGCATCGAAATATTTATGAATTGGCACTCGAAATATTTGATCGATATCGCGTATTTGCGATTTGCGGTCGACTCGAAAAAGACTTCTCACAAGTATGTATTTCTTACAATACTCAAATATGTTGATGTCATGCTGCAATGTTGACTGATACTGTGCGCTTATCGGCGCGCTACGTTTCCTCGTGTTTAAACCACACAATTGTAATTTACGATCGATAAACACGCTACGACTCTTTTAACGAGAAGATCGTTTGTTTTTCGATCCCCGTAATTTTCATCGGCGCGCCGTTAGAAAAACCGTTGTTAATTAATTTTAATCGCTTTTTCTCGAGTTCTCTGTCGATTTTCACGGGATGAATTTATGCCGATATTATGCGATTTTATTGCACAATAATTACTAACATAAAACAATCCTTCACAAGGAATTACGTATATAGCGAGTTTATTGCTATTTTCATCTTTGAAGATTAATGGTGTAACATCAATTTTTTTAATTATCTCTCTTCGCGATTGCAGCTCTTGTATTAAATATACAGATATGTTTTAGAATCGCTTTTTTTATTTTATAATTATACGCGCAATTAAACACTTTTATGCAGCTTGTCATGTTAAGTAAGATTGAGGATTTAATTTATTTGATATGTTAAAAGTCAATTTTTTTTCTTCTTACGCAAATCATATATATTAGGTTAAATTAAGGTAGATTATCTTATATAATATATCTATAGAATATATTATCTATATTATGTTATCTAATATATCTATAAATAATATAGAATAATATATCTATAGATTATCTTATCTAATATATCTATAGAATAGATATATTAAACATACTTTAGGAGCACTTTACACATAGAGAGGATATATTTTTTAATTAAATTAAATGCAATACTATGTTCTGCCATACAAAAATTGTTATTATTTATAATTGTAATTATTATTTTTAATTTTCTTTTTTATAAAAAAATAAGATCCTTTATTTTAGTTCTTTATTTTAATGCATGTAAATTAAAGAAATTATCTTTTTAAGAAAAGATAAAAGGAAATCTACATACATATATATTTAAAATATTGTTGTCAAAGAAGTATATAACTTTAATATATATATTTTATTATTGAAATCTGGTTTTTTCTCAGAATAATGACGTGAAAAAATTGCATTAAATAATAAAGATAAATACGTACATTAAAAATGTAATAAAATGTTAATAAAAAAATTTCTTGGTGATTTTATTTTTCAATTTGAGATATCGTTTCTTTAATAAAAATGTAAAAAATAGTTGTAGCTTTCATATAGGTTGTATATAAACGAAAAAAGAATTAAAGGATTTTACTCAATTATTTATTTAATTAATTCGACAATTAATTTTAATATCGATTGAATTATTCGAGGAAATTGTGAAATTATTTATCTAATATATCTATAAATAATATAGAATAATATATCTATAGATTATCTTATCCAATATATCTGTAGAATAGATATATTAAACTTACTTTAGAAGCACTTTACACATAGAGAGGATATATTTTTTAATTAAATTAAATGCAATACTATATTCTGTCATACAAAAATTGTTATTATTTATAATTGTAATTATTATTTTCAATTTTCTTTTTTATAAAAAAATAAGATCCTTTATTTTAATTCTCTATTTTAATGCATATAAGTATTAAAGAAATTATCTTTTTAAGAAAAGATAAAAAGAAATATACATACATATATATTTAAAATATTGTTGTTAAAGAAGTATAGCTTTAATATATATTTTATTATTGAAATCTGGTTTTTTCTCAGAATAATGACGTGAAAAAATTGCATTAAATAATAAAGATAAATACGTACATTAAAAATGTAATAAAACATTAATAAAAAAATTTCTTGGTGATTTTATTTTTCAATTTGAGATATCGTTTCTTTAATAAAAAAGTAAAAAATAGTTGTAGCTCTTATATTGATTGTATATAAACGAAAGAAGAATTAAAGGATTTTACTCAATTATTTATTTAATTAATTCGACAATTAATTTTAATATCGATAGAATTATTCAAGGAAACTGTGAAATTATTTTGTCTTCGTAAAGATTTGAAAAAAAAGAGATATCCAATGACGCGTTATTGTGCCGAGCCCTTCTGTCATAAGTATGTCATGCGACGCCTCAACAATCTTAACACGTCCGTAATCACATTGATTTTTTTCACGACACGCCCAAATCGTCTCGCATGCGTGTAAAAAAATGCACACGTTGCACGTAAAGTTCTCGCCTTGTTCGTCATCCGCGAAATAGAATAAATTACCTCTAGCTCGACCTTGATCGCGCGAATAATCGCGCGACAGATGAATTCGTCGCGACTCATCGGCATCGGAGCAGCAATTACTGTTAACGGATGCGACTCGCATAGAATATAGATGATGACGATGATGACATGTCCTACGAGGATGTGGCCTCTCCTTCTGAATCGATTGGTCGACTAGAAGGGAAGGAAAAACAGAAAAACACGCCGGCGACATTGCAAGGTTGGTGGATCGCGGTGATGCAATTCATGACGAGACCTGCCGTCTTCTCGTGACTTGTAAACCAGTAATAGCTGCTTATATTTCTCAGTGTCAAACAGGTACGCCTTACGAGAGCTCGGTCTCGCGAGAGCTTCTTGATGACGTTTTCGAAAATAATACAAGGTAACATAACATTAATAATGAAAAAATATTCAGAGACGCAATTTACACTGAGGGAAAAATTTTTTTAAATCAAATAGATTTGTTTTCTTGAAATTTGTTTTACTTTAAATGCAAGGAATTGTTTATTTCATTTAAGCAAAAGTATTTAATTTTAATTAAATATGCATGTTAAATTAAGTACATTATTTCTATTTATATATTTTTTATATTTAAATACTATTTTCGTAAAATGTATACTATAATTTATTAAATTAAATATATTATTTTTTAAAATTAAAAAATTTAAAGTTTTTGGGAATAAAAAATGCATTTTAATAAATATTTTGTAAAATTAAAATAAAAATATTTCATTAAAAATTATATTTTTTTAAACATATGTAAATAAATACTTAACTTAAGCAAATAGACATTTTGAATACAAGTAAATACGTGATTAGTACTCACCGAATAAATGGCTTTCTTGAGTTAACAATAATTTTTTTATTTCAAGATAATTTTTTTTCTCAGTGTAGTATTATCTTTTTGACGCTAGTATTATATTTTAATTGTCCATTATCATTGAAAATTCAGATGTACTTCAAGGATACTCATTCTAAATTATTGAATGTTTTTTTAAAATTTTACGATGCATTCTTGAAATCAAATTTTTTGAATAAGATATAAAATAAATTAAAATTAAGAGAAAAAAACTAAATTCGTTAAAAAAGATAAATTGATAAAATTAAATAATTAAAAGAATTGTCGAAATTTCATGTTTGTATGTATTTATTTTTGTAACAAAGTTTATAAATAAGTATGCAAATATTTCAGAAATAACCTGATATTTTAAGTAAGTTATATATTAATACAAGAAAATACTCGATACAGAAAATAATTAATAATTAATAATAATTGATAATAAATAAATAAATAATAATTGATAATAAATAAATAAATAAATAAAAATTGAGCAAAAATAAATAAATGATAAATAAATATGTATCTATGTGAATCAATTTTCAGTTATTGATTGTCTTAATATACGAGAATATTTTCAATTCAAATTTTTATTGTTATATAAATTTATTTTTAAAAGTATAAATTGCAAAAATTACATTTATTTCATTGCATAATCTTCTTGCGCTTAAGTATAACATTTTCAATACTTGGGTAACCTAATAGGTGTTTTTTCTAGCAAGTTATACAGATAACACAGTGTAATATTACGTTCAAAGAATGAATGTTCCAACTGTGTCACATTGTGTGACACAATAAAAATTCAATTACAACGTAAAATATCCCAGTGTTACCAACATTTAAAAAAAATTGTATATAATATATAATATTTATACTTATCTTTTTATTTTTCACAATTTCTCTTATTTTTTAGCTAGGTTTTTATTATCATACAATGTAATAATATTTATTATAAATATATTGAAGATGAGCTTAATTTCACAGGTCAAGAGTTATTAGGAATAACGTACAAAATTTCTTATATATTTTTTTTATTTTATCACAATAATAATTTATTATTATTTCTTTTAGAATTTTCTATTAGCATTTCTTTTAGAATTATCCTTTTTCTTTGTTTCATTGAAAAATATATGCAAATATTCGAGATTTAATTAAAAGCGCAAGATAAATAAAAAAAAAATTAGGTTGGCATGTAAATTATAGCTTTGTATATAAACAGATCTGCGAACTTTTCGTGCCACATCTGTTACAGATGTTTGTGTGTGTTTTTGTCCGATTTTACGGTTACTGGGGAAAAGGAAAGAGGAGAAGCGGTCGCCTCTCACTCTCACTCTCACTCTTCTTGTTTCCCTTACATTACCCTTTTTTATCATTCTAGAAATTATTTACCTCGCTCATCGTTCTTCAATCTTATCAATTGTCGCAAAGGAATGCGTAGTTTATTATATATACAGGATGTCCCAAAAGTCCCGGACCGGACGAATATTTCATAAATTATGCACTTTAGAAAGAAATGTTTCAGACAAAAGTTGTATGGCCTGAAGGGGGCCATTAGATAGTGGCAATTATTTGACATGGGAGAGTCATTTGAAAGTCACGTGAAGATCACCGTCAATTTCTTAAATGGAACTCCCTATTTTTTATTAAATATTCTAGTAGCTCACGTCGAGAGCTTTCCAAAACACTATAATTAAATTAGTTTTCAATTAAGTATTTTCCGAATTATGAGGCTTGAAATCATTTCTTAATTTTACCGTTAAATATCTTAAACCGTAAAATATCTTGTAAAATATTCATTTTCCGATTATCTTACCTTAATACTTTTATGTACAAAATAATGAGAGGAATCAATTGGTATAAAGAAAACACATAGTTGTTTTAAAAAATATATATATAATTGTTAATTGCAAATTACATATTTTTTTCTTAAAAACAACTATGTTTTTTCTTTACACCAATTGATTCCTTTCATTATTTTGTACATAAAAGTATTAAGGTAAGATAATCGAAAAATGAATATTTTACAAGATATTTTACGGTTTATGTAAAATTAAGGAATGATTTCAAGCCTCATAATTCGGAAAGTACTTAATGAAAACTAACTTAATTATACCATACAATTTTTGCCATACAATTTTTGTCTGAAACATTTCTTTCTAAAGTGCATAGTTTATGAAATATTCGACCGGTCCAGGACTTTTGGGACACCCTGTATATGTCTATGATTTGTATGATTTTCTTAGGATAAGATTGAGGAATTTATTGAGTGATTAAAAATTCAATAAAATAAAAATATTTTTTCTATCGTCATCGATAAAAGATTTTATAAAATTCTATTGAAAAAGAACAACATATATATTTCTTTTTTATCATAATATTCTATTTATAACTAAATGTCTTTATATAATTCGCATAATCTCGCTTTATTAGTTATCTTATAATTATTTCGTTTATTTAGAAACCGTTTAATTATTAATATTATTTGCATGTCAGTATCTATTGGTGTAAAATGTACATATTAATCTATAATCGCTTCTTTTGCTGGATAAAAAATGAAGATTCTTTTTTTCATTGTCAGCAATTTTTCTTTTTAGTTCTAAATTCTTTGACGAATTTAGAATAATTTTTTTCCTGGTCGAGGATTTTATCAGAAACCATTTATTGTCGCAATTTTAATTTTTCATGTTCGAAATGGAAACTGAAAAACATTTATATAAAATTAAATTTTATCCTAATATTAACAGTAATATATATTGTTTTTATTGGAAGTTGGAGTTTAGATGAATTGATTAAGATAATTCAACAGGAAAAAAAAAGATTGATTTTTAAAGGTTAAAGTTGATTTTTCTTTTTAATTTACAATTTTTGCAAATTTCTAATTAATAATATTATTACGGATAAAAGAGGTTTAATCTTATTCTATTACAGTTTTTATTCACATTTTGATTAACGCCAGACAACAGACGAGTTATGGGATAAGATGGTATATAACGTGATTATGAAAAATCTGAAAGGTCAGATAGAAAGCGGAAATAGCAAATCCCGTAAAGGAAAGTGATGCTCGTGAATGCCACGAGTATGACAAATAATCCTCACCTTGAATGAAATAATACTCGTCTCTTTTATAAAAGCCTGCTCGCTTCTCTCTTTTTTTTTCTCGCGTTCGAATCCTTATCTGTTGTTCTCTCATAAAGATCCGATTAAAGGCATTATCACTTATTATCATCTATTTTTTTATTTATATATCTGCTTGTTTGCTCCTTTATCCGTCTGATGATTTGTGTCTCGACAATGTCTCCCAGAATGTTTCCAACGTTTGGTTTTCACAAATGTGTGCAGTAAGTGTATAATAATGTATCTAATTATGATATTTATTAATCTTCCTTTTTTAGACAGTTAATTTTGTGAACATAGTGTGTATTGATTTTTATAATATTTCGTGCTGCTTAAGATGACTGGAAAGGGGGTTAAAATGTTCAAGTAATTTTATGAAGAATTTTTTCTGTGATACATTCGTTTTTTTGTTGCAATTATCACGTCTTGGCTTTTATATTTGCCATCTTATTCTTTTCCTTTAATGTATTTATGTGGTATCATGTACACTCGTCTTAATTAACTCGTTACTGTCGTAGTTTATTCATCTTTACATGTGCAGCCTTTGGACTAAATAATACTAGCAATACTGGACATCTTGTATTTATATACGATGGGACATATGTAGATGCTTGTACCTTTATATGTATGTCGTATCCTACTTTAAAATCACATGCCCTACATAACACGTTAATATCACTTTAATGTATCCGAAAGTGGCAAGAAAAGTTGATTATCGAAGCCAGACATTATAAGTCGTGAATTACAATTACCCAGTTTGCCGTTCTACATATTTATGATCCACAAGTAACGATACTCTAAATATATATAAAATAATATATAGTATAATATAATAAATATATATAATATATAATATAATAATATAATAATAAATATAATATAATAATAAATGTATAAAATAATATATAAATATATATTTATATATTCTTACATTATTCGTAATCATTATTATTTTATATTAAATATATTTAATCGTTTTAAACAAATATACGTAAAATACAATTTCTTAATTTTTACCACATTTTATTTAAAATTCGATAAAAAATAAGAATTTTTTTTGTTTTATTTATTAAAATTTAGTTATCAATATTTATTTATTAAAATCCAATATCTTAAGTGTTTTATTTAGAACAATTGTTTGCATATGTTTATTAAAATAAAGGATAAGAATGAATACCAAATAAAAAATATTATAAAAATTATTATAAAAATATTATAAAAAATAGGCATTATTAGATTTTAAAGATTTAAAAAAAAATAGAAATAAAATTAAAATAAAATAAAATTTAAAAGAAATGTTAATCTTTGGATTCCACAAAGTTTGGAATTTGTAAAATGCTTTTTTAATCTTTTATAATTTGAAATTTATTGACATTTTGACACTTTTGCTATAGAAGGTTTGTCAAATTATTCAAAAAATTTATTATTAAAAAGACATCCGGGAGTTTTAAGATATCCTATAATAAAATTGTTGTATCGCATTATTGAACAACTTGAACAGTTAGACGTGTCCGATTTATTATGATTATGCTTACTGGCTTGGAACTTTCATAGACGTATCAAAGAGTCTCGTAAATCCTCGAGAGTATCAATTAATTTTTTAATGCTTTTTTTTTATAAAGTGATGCTTATAACAGTATGAAATCGGAATAGTTTCACTGACAATGAGATCACAATAAATTTTCTTATCACTTTATATTATAAATTGAACTATACAAGCAGCTCCTCTTATTGATGAAGTTAACTTCCTGAAAGTGATTTCAAGTATAATATATATGATAATTATATGCAGGATTGCGGCAATAAAATGTAAGCAACTTGCACAACGCTTGCTTTTTTAAAAATATTTGTCCTTCAATCTTGTTTTGCATTATTAACGATTTTATTTCATAATTTGTCGTCACTAAATTTTTTTTATTTTACAATTCATAATATAAAAAAAAAGATATTTAAAAAAATCGAAATTAATGCTTTGATAATTTATTTGATTACTTTCGTATTAGAGAGTAAGGATTACATAAGGATTATACAAGAATCTTTTTGTTGGAAAATTTTATTCACAAAATTTTAATTTCTCTTCAACTTTCTAAACTTTTTAAATATTTTCACTTACATTTAAATGACATTCTTCCGATTTTTCCAAAATGTGTGTTTTAATTATTGGATTCAAGTTGCCTCAATTTTTATTTTCGCAATTATAATGATATAGGATGTAATATAAGTGGATACTTAGAAGGAACATCCTGTTTATAATTGTAATAAAAATGAAGGCAATTTAAATTCTATTTTTATATTTCTATAATTCTATTTTCTATTTTATATTTTTATAATTCTATTTTTATATTACTTTTATTTTTATGCATTTTTATGCATGGATGCAGTTGCTTCAGTTGCACTTTTTTTAATGAAATCTTGTACTTATAATTATAATATACTGATCGATGCAGTTTTTCTTGTTCTATCATTTTCTTCTTCTATTAATTTCTTCTTCTATCATTAGAAAGTCATATTTTAAAAAATTGTCAGAAATAAGTCAGAAGTTATTTCAACTTTAAATTTGTAACACAAATATTAATTTAATAATATATTTAATAATATATTTAATAATATATTTAATAATATATTTAATAATATATTTAATAATATATTTAATAATATATATAAATAATAATTTAATAATATATTTCATCAAAAAAATAAAATTATGACTTTTGATTATAATTTTATAAAATTCTGCTTTTTGCTGAATTTTCAACCTTTAATTATGTTTACTTCTAATTATGTTCGATGTGTCATTCTTACACGAGAAAACATAGCATATTGGTAATTCGTTGCAACCATTCGTGAAAAGAATTCATTCTCAAGAGAATCGTAACAATCATGTGAACGCTGTTTGTGAACAATATAACAGAGGCAAAAAAGTGCTTGATCCAGTTTCTATTAAATGCTGGCAAGGTATGCGAAAGGACGGATGCAGCGCGAGAAAGTTAGCGAAACTTAGCAACGTCGCGAGAAAATTCGGGTATGATCGAAGAAAATATTTATCCTGTGAAAATATTTCAGCCTCTCGTATTTTCCCTTTATCGTATTCGACATAAAATAGAGTCTAATATTAAACTATGAAAAAAATTGTAAAATTTTTTAACATCTCTATTTTTGAATTTTACGGCAATATATTTCGTATCTATGAAAAGATGAAAATTTAAATTGATGTTTGTGCATTATTAAATATGGTATAATTCTCTTTAAAATATTTCAAGTTTACGTACTTCCGTCATTAAACTCCATATGCGGAAAAATGAAGAGAAGAATCTTCTCACAGTATTGTATAAATTTTATTAAGAGAAGAAATTTATTCATTTTATAAATTTTATTAATTAATTAAATCGAAGTAATAACAAAACAACATGACAAGAACATGCTTTCTTTTTCAATAGGCGAAAGTTAAATCTAATTAAATGGAATCTAATGTAATAATTAAATGGGCACATTACTTCCTCAATGCATTACACAGTATTTTGTAAAAGTACCTATACGTACACGTGTAATATATATATTATACACACGTAGCTATAACGAGCATGCTATACATGGTTATAATCCGTTACAAGCCATAGACCGTAAAATTGTTGAAGACCAAATTAAGTAGCTTAACGAACATTAAAGAAATAATCGCAGAACTTCTAAAAATAAGTTTTATATGTAACGTTGTAAGATATAAAAAAAAACATAATATTAATACAAAGCTTCAAATATGTGTAAATCTAAAAATACAAAATTAAAAAAAAAGATAAAATTTGTTTATTTATGTGTTGCTTGTCTTTCGCAAAAGAGCATAATTATACGCGTAATTAAATTTTATTTATTAAATAATAATTTCAAAAATATATTTTTAAAAAATAATAATTTGAAATATATTTTAAAAAATTAATTAATTGAAGTATATTTAAAAAAAATTAAATAAATATTTAAAAAAAAATAATAATTTGAAAAATATATTTTATTTCAGGAGCAGAGAGGAGAGGCCATCCAGAATGGTTCTTACTGTGACAGAAGACACTCCGGCGGACATGCTGGCTGGAAGTATGGAGCTTCTGGTTCAACTACCTCGCGATCATCATCTTCATACGCAGAGAGTTACAGTGTTAAGAAGGTATATTTTTATAAAAATTTTAAACACAACAACAATCTTCGTCAACAATTCTTCAATCCCAAAAATTCAAGAATAAAACTGTTTTTATTCTTTTTATTAATTTTATCAATATCATTTTATTAAATTATATATAAATTAATAATATTAATAATTATAACAATAATATTATTAATAGTGTATAACAATTATTAATATTAATAACTATAAATATTTGAAATTGTTAAAATGTTTGCAATTTAATCTCAACGATGAAGGATTAGCCAAATTAAATTTTTCAATTTTTTTATACTGTCAGTTTTACTATAAACTTTCATGTCATTCTATGTATCATAACGTATATATATATGATTGCTCGAGTTCGCGGATATATAATTAACATTTAACTCTATTTGTAAAATAATTAATTTTCTATAAATAATTATATTTTCTTTTAATACAAATAAATGTTTTTCTTCTTTTATCTTTCTTGTAACATTTTATTTAGCCAGTTAAGGAAAAACTCCAGATTCTATAATATGTTACTTAATTAATTACTTTCTTATATAAATGATGGTGTATATGCATGCATGACATTGGATAAGTTTATATAGAATTAGATAATTACTACTATTAAATATTAAATTATAACACAATTGTAAGTGAAATAAATTAACGTGTAAATAGAGAAAGTAGAGAAAGGAAAAGAGAAAAAGGAAGAGAAAGGAAAAAAAGCAGGGTAGAAAGAGAGAAGAGAAGGAGAAAAAGAGAGAAAAATTAAAGAGGAAAAGATGTTCTTGTATTATGTAAATGCAGTAATTAAAAAAAAATATTAAGAATTGTATGATATCGGTATTAGATTTGTGTACATATAATCAGACGATTGCTTATCTCTTCTGATGACGTCATTCTGTTATCGCGATTTCATCGTTATGCCTTTTATGGGAGAATTTTGTTTATCGATTTAAAATTTTCAGTTAGATAAGTTGCAATTTATATATATAAAGAATTTTTAAATTCACTGTTCTAGAAATATGAATGTTAAAATAGTATCCTAATTCTTGTTATATATTATATAAATTGTATAAATTATTACATTGAATACTTTATTATATTACATTAATTATACATTATTATATCAAATTATATATTTGATACTTTTATTATATATAATTAAATTATTATTATTACATAATACTCTTATTACATGATTACTTTTATTATATAATTAAAAGCTTAATCGATATATTGATTTTCTTTAAATTAATGATAAGTTCATATAATTAATAATATTTATAAAAAATAGAAAAAATAAAAATAAAATAATAAAAGAACAAAATAAAAATAAAATAATAAAAACTGTAAAAATTATGGATTGATGGACTTTTAAGTCTTTCTGATAGAGAAGATATTTGTGAAAAATTAATGTGTATCGATCATCGTCATTACATTCTTATATTATATATATATAATTGTTGATGTAATTAATTATAGCACGCCAATGATGGATCTTCTAGTGCAGATCGCGACAGCCCATAAATTGACAGCTTCGAATTATACATTGCAAGCGATCGGTGAACATGGCTTAGTTCTATCTCATCATCCAAACACTCCTATCGGAGCATTGGACGTTCTTCAGGTAATTCAAATATTTTATATGAAGATATAATGCACATTTCTAAGTTTATATAAACTGTATAGGGTTTATATAAACTGTATAGGGTTCATAAAAATTAAATAAAAATTTAAAGGCAATTTATATCAAAGTTTAATTCATGATAAACATTGCTCCCTTTTTATCAGGAGATACAATGGGTGTATGTAATTATTAATTTTTTAGTTGGTTTAATTCAATTGAAATATAAATCCTATTTAAAAGAATACTTTTATATTATGTAATCGAAAATACCTATTTTATGATTTTATTTATTTTATACAAGACTAAAAATTTTTATAATAATCTTGCTTATAACATACATTATAATTTTTTATATTTAATTTATATATAATTATATATAATTATTAATTTTATTAATTATTATTTTATTATTATTATTATTATTATTTTTATTATTATTATATTATTTATTTATATATATATATAATTATTATTTATTTATATATATAATTATAATTTTTTGCATATATACAATCATGGAGATTAAATGATTAAAACTGCGTCCTCGAGATCTCGGTAACAATCTCGGAGACAGAATCGACTATCGAAAAAAAAAGTGATTGATTAGAAACCTAATCACAATCATTTGTGCGCAATCGATTTCGTCGTTTTTCTTTACACGTATCGATAATTGCATACGATTTACGGTTTTGTGATTTACGATATTTGCGCAAATAGAAGTCATCACCCTCTTGATTTTCCATTCGGGCGGCGACCAACCGGCCATTAACGATTCTAACAATTTCCCAACGCGTGTCACGTGAATTTCTACGCGAGAATTTCTACACACTTTCTAACGACAATTCTTTGATGCTCGTTCATTGCTTCGCGTGTTAGATTAACCCTTTCGCACGTCAATTTCCAGTACCGATCGTTATACTTTCTCTCCGGGATACAAGAATTTAATATGATTTCTTCTGTGAATCTTATGCATTCACTTTTTCCAGATTTTGTAATAGCTAATTATTTTATTAAGTATTATTATTTTAATAATATTAAAAAGTACTTCGATAATCGAACTTTTGCCCAAATATATATTTCTTGATAAAAGAAAAACACTTATAAATATTTCTTGCCCTTATTTTATTTGAAATTATTATTTTCACATATATGGCAGTTATTAATTATTTTTCACACATAAATGTAAATTAAAAATTTTACACACACACACACACACACACACACACACACACACACAACACACACAGGTTGTCCCAAAAGTCTCGGACCGATCGAATATTTCATAAACTATGCACTTTAGAAAGAAATGTTTCAGACAAAAGTTGTATGGCTTGAAAGAGGCCATCAGATAGTGGAAAATGATTTGACCTTGAAAAGTCATTTGAAGGTAACGTAAAGATCACCTTCAATTTCTGAAACGGAAACTCCTATTTTTTATTACATATTCGTGTAGCTTATCTCGAGAGCTTTCCAAAACACTATAATAAACACTATAATAAAATATTTCTTCTTTTGGAACTTTTGGGACACCCTGTATGTAATATTATATAATATATATATATATATATAATATATATATAATATATATATTATATATAATATAATATATATAATATATAATATATATTATATATATATATATAATTTCTTTTATGTCTTATAAAAAAAATTAAATATAAGATTGAATAGAAGATTCAATGCCATATTTTTCATATTACGAAAAAATAATTTATTTTCACATATTTTTATAGCTAAAATATAAAATTTGCGACACAATTAAAAGGTGCTTTTGTTTTATTCTAGGTTAAATTACTTCCCAAACAGGGGACATGTATGCCACGTAAAACAAAGCAAGCTAATCAACCTTTTGAAACGACATTTAGATTGCAGGTAAAATACAGTAGTAATTTTAATTATTAGTCATATTGAGGCTTGATCTAATTATTTTATTCATACACAATCCTAGCAATTTTATACGTATACATATTTTCTATCATTAAAGCCATATATTCCTTACCTATTTTATTTACATATTTTCAAATGTGAAGAATGTTTGTTTTATTTTATTTTTTTCAATTGAAATAAAATTGAATAAAAGTATTTATTATGATCAATTATTTATAAGATATTAAAATTCAAGAGAAATATTTATAATATTTAAAAATAAAATTTAAACAAATTTATATACATGTACGCACATGTGTATATAATTTTCTTATTTATTGTGCATACAAGCAATTTTATTTGTTTTGTGAAAATCGATTAAAGAATATGTCTTGTAACACAAGAGATTATTTTGCTGCAAAATCGATTTTGTACTTGTTCGATTTACCGACAAATGTTGAAAGCGAATGATCTCATTTAAAACCAGTTACGTACTTAGAATAGATCGCAATATGAATGCAATAAAAATGCAATAAATCGTAATGCAATACGCGATAATTTGATAATCGACGCAGGTGCATTTGCCAAGAAATCAACTGTATGTATCGAGGGTCAGTCCGAAGATGAACCTTGGAGAAATTCTAGATGAAGTATGTCGTGAGAAGAATCTGGACAAAAAATAATTACGAGCTTCGTCATCCATGTGAGTACACTTGCACATTTTGATCATATGAGTTCGATAAAATTGTATGAATAAATTTAAGAAAAATTAATTCTCGCAAAATGATCAAATTATAATTAAATATACAACAAAAAAATCTTCTTTTGCATTTAATTACAATTATTTAATTATTGAAACTCCGCATAAATATTTAATTTTACATAATATTTATAGTTTAATTAGTACATGAACAGCGTGATACGGCTTCGGAAGCCAAATGATTCGGGCCAAATGGTGCGTGCATACACGACAGGGACGCAATCCAATTTTCTGGAAATGCTTTTCGCATTATGCGTCGATGAAAGTCTTCGTCTGATTTCCCTTTTTAATTCCTCGGCGATTCTTGCGCACGTGCTCATTTCCATAAACTCAACTCAAGTTTCATCACAATACGTGCCATGGTTATTTCCGCGTGCCATCAAAGCATAATGAAATAAAATAAATCTATCCAATAAATATAGCGCCGACTTAAAATTCAGAAACTTTCACATATTTTATAAGAATAAAAAAATTTTATATATTTTATAAAAATAAATTTATTTTATATAAAATAAATATATATTATAAATATATTATAAATATATATTTATATAAATAATTTTATAAATAAATATATATTATATAATATATTATATATATATATAATATAATATATAATATAAATATTATATATTATATTATATTATATATAATATAATATATAATATAAATATATTATTATAAATTTCAAATAAGCAAGTTCTTTATAAATAAATAAATAAATAAATATATATATATATATATATATATATATATTTATTATTAATAAATATGTATTTATTATTATAAATAAATATATATTATTAATATATTAAAATATAAATTATAATTATTATTATATGTGATATATTATTAATGTATTATTAAAATATATATTAATTAAATAATTCTACAATATACATTTAATATATTAATAATCACTTATAATATATTATAATATAAGCAATGATCTAATCCATAAATTTCTCGCAAAGGAATGAAAAAATATATAAATAAATTAATAAATGTGTAATAAATATATTAATTGTCTAATATTGAATAATTAATAATTATTTATTTATTTATTTTATTTATTTATGAGAGGCTTTCGTATGAACCTGTGAAGCGTTCCACCGCCAAGTGATCCTCACCTTTGACGAGACACTGCACGAGATATTTCAGTTAGCTAGTTACAGGTTGGCTGCTGAGATCACTATCGCAAGGTTGCCGGCAGGCTGCCGCAGCACTTGTTACTCCTAGGCTGTCGGGCCTCTGCTTTTCTCATTCTCATCCTCACGCTCGTCCTGTGGAAGAACGAGCGTAAATGCGCGGCATTCCGCCCGTGCTTGCCCGCGTACGTTTTATAATTGATCCGCGCCGCGCGAGGGGAATGGAGAATGCAATTCCAGTTCCCGCTCGCATACCTCCAGGTGCATTCACGCTCGCGCTGAGGAGAGAACTCGCTGTGACAGGCGGGCCTGTGCATCCGCGATAACGCAAACGAAGGATGTACGTTAAAAGGAGAAAAAAAATCGCGAGTGCTCCAGGCGGTTCCGTCACTCAAAAATTATCATCCTCCTCCTCTTTCCACGGAGCGATTGTCTTGGAAGTATAATTCGGTTCATCCGCGTCTGTTTGCAATAACTGCAGATCGAGGCGATATACCTGCTGAAAAGTAGTTGTTGTGTTTGTAGGACTTGTTCCGAAGGGAAATATCCACCTTCTCTTTAAAAAGCTTCTAGGAATGCGTAGATGTACAGGGTGGCCCCGAACGTTCCAGCCAGATTTTGAGATCTTATAAGAAATTTAATTCTGAAGAAAAAATTTCCGAAGAAAAATTTCTGAAGAAAAAATTAAATTAAATTCGGAAATTTAAATCTGAAGAAAAAATTTCCGAAGAAAAATTTCTGAAGAAAAAATTAAATTAAATTCGGAAATTTAATTCTGAAGAAAAAATTTCCTATAAATGTGGGTCGAAAAATGCTTTCTTAAGAAGTTATCGCTCAAAAACCTTTGATGAAGGAAGAGCAAAAGATGAAAAGAAAATGAAATAGAAAGAAAATGAAAATAAATAAATTTCTTGAAAAAAACGATAAGAATAAAAAATAAAAATCTTTTTCTTTTATGAAAATAAAATAAAAGTTAGTTAAAAAAAAAATTATTTTATTTTCATGAAAGAAAAAGATTTTTATTTTTTATTTTTATCGTTTTTTTCAAGAAATTTATTTAGTTTCATTTTCTTTTTATTTCATTTTCTTTTCACCTTTTGCTCTTCCTTCATCAGAGGTTTTTGAGCGATAACTTCTTAAGGAAGCATTTTTCGACCCATGTTTATGCAAAATTTTTTATTCAGAATTAAATTTCCTATAAGATCTCAAAGTCTGACTGGAACGTTCGGGGCCACCCTGTAGAATGTAAATCTAGCGAATGCGTAAGATACTTTATATAGTTGATATCACGCACAGACACCGAGATTGAAATATTTTTCCTTTAATGAGTTCTAGAATGTGTCCAATGTTCATTAGAGGAATTTGTTCTCCAAGAGTTCTAATTAATTACACACATACAGGGTGCCCCGAAACTCATAATCAATCTTTCAAAGACGATTTTTCCTCAACGAAAATATTGAGGCACTAATAATTTTTGAATTATAAGTGATTGAAAATAAGGGGTTTTTCGTTCAAACTAAGCTTTGCAGAAATAAAATATTAACAAAACCATATTCTTCGATTAATTTTAAATAGAGTTTACTTTAGTTGAGTTTTAATTTAAGGCTTAATTGCAAATGGCCTTTATCGACATTTTCGCTGAGGAAAAATCGTCTTCAAATGATTCCAGGAATCTGTCTTTGAAAGATTGATTATGAGTTTTGGGACACCCTGTATATCTGATTCCAGAAAACAAACTGTGATATCTAATTTGCTCCGAAAATTTTGAAAAAATCTCAATTTTTCTTAAATATTTTTTAAAAGTTCATTTATTTCGACAGCGATTTTGTAATTTTCCATTTTATAAAAGGTGAAAATGAAGGATTTTACGTTATATTTAATTTTATTATATTTGATTGTGTCCCAGCAAAAAGTAACAGTTATATAATTGTTAGTTATAATTTCCCATTCAACAATATAATTGTTATTTAACACATAACAGTTATATAACAGTTATTTAGCACATAACATTTATATAACACTTGTTACTTGGTGTTTGCTGGGGTATATTTAATTATGTTAAATTTTATTTTATTTTGAACGCACAAAAATGTGAAATCTTTTATATAAACTTTTTTAATAAAATAACAAAAGTTTTCATATAAAATAGCAGAAGTGAAAATTCTAGATAGTTTTTAACATTAAAATATATTTCTATTTGTATTGAATTTTGTTTAATAGTTTTTTTCTATTTAATACTCTCTAACAATGTATAATACATATACAAATCGAAAAATCAAATAAATAAAGAGATTATATATATATGAATATATGAATTTTATATATATTTTTAAAATTTTTTATTTATTATAATATGTGTGTGTAATTTTATTTATGTAACTTTATATAAGAAATTAAATACAATATATTTATAATATTTTATATATAATTTTATATATAAAATATTATATAAAAATATATATAAAATTATATATAAAATATAAAATATTATAATTTTATATTTTATATATAATTTTACATTAATATACATTTCATGATGCAATTGGCTGTAATATTGATAAAATCACATTAATATTACTTACACTCTTATAATATAAGTATTTATAAATATGTGAAAAATTTTGATTATTTTAAATTATTCACATTCCTATAATGATATAAAATATAAATTCATATAAAAAATAAAATAATAAAAATATAAATATGATAAGAATATAAATTCATTCAATTATTAATTATCATGCATCTAATTTTAATTGGTATTGGATCTCAGCATTTGATCATATGTCAGTATTTCTATCAGTATTTGATCAGTATTTGATTAGTTTTCTTTATTCCAGCTAATCTGGAAGAGACGTTGGACTTATCGCTATCGCTGCAGGACTATCATCTGCAGGAAGTGACTCTTTACGCAAAACAGGCCAAGGGTCTAGGTCCGTCATTAAGTACGCAGGACATAATGGCGCTGCAGAGGCAAGAGGAGCGACGCCGGCAGCAGACCAAGCAAAGTGTGTTCGGTTTTATGTTCAAAAAATCCAAAGAGACCTCGCTTAGTACGGATAGTCTCGGGGGTCGCAGCGTGTCACCGGCCAGAAGTGACGAAACTGCGAGAAGCGCCAGTCCCCTTCAGCCGCCAACTCGACCACAGAGAAAAAGGAGACCAGCTCCGAAACCGCCTACGCACGCCGTGCCTCCTGTTCAAGGTACGTCTGGGGACAGCGGCAAAGATAAAATGGTGATCAATCATAGCCGGAACAGTAGCGACAGTTCCGGTTACCATGAAGCCTCTGTGCTAAGCGATAATCCAGATTTGGCCGCGAGACTACCGGAAACTCTGCCAAGGAGAAGCAAAGCACCTGGCATGTCCAACACTTCCAGAAAACTCGCGCAAACTTCGCAGTCCAGTAAGAGTTTGAACAATCTGGCGATGACCGGTGGGACGCTTAGTCGGGGGATCAGCAGCACTTCTCTCACTGGTGAGATTTTTGATCGTATCGAACTTACATAGTCTAATAATGAATTCCCACTGTTATTGGGGAAATAGTAGATTAGTAGTGAACAGTGTTTGCTGTAAATAATTTCAAAAGTATCTAAAAAAAGATAAAGATCGTAAATCATAAATTCGTAAAATCGAAAAATTGTAAATTTATCTTAGATGAGATAAAGATGATTTTGCTTGTACTTAATCTAGATGAGATAATTTCGATAATCTAGATAATTATCTAGATATTTTTGTTTATTTTAGAAGATTATAAATATTTGTAAAAAATGTGACGCTGATTATAAATGGGATATTAAAATCATAAACACTTATTCTCTTTTCCTAAAGAATATTTAAATAATAGCAAAAAGGTATATAAATGATATGATAAATATTTATTTATTAATTTATATTTATAATATATTTATAATATATTAATAATATAATAATAATATATTTATAATATATTAATAATAGTAATATGAAAAATATATTTTAGATATTTTAGATAGATTTTAGAAGCTTGCCTGGAAAACTTTTTTGCATAATGAAAACGTCATACCTTAGACACTTTTTAGATAAGATGACATATATTTTTCATCTAAGATTAAGATAAAGATACTTTGTATTTCTTCATCTGGTTAAAGATAAAGATGATTCATTTCTTTATCTAGATGATTATATAGATTATCTAGATAATTTTATCTAGATACCAGCAAACACTGGTAGTGAACATATATTACTTGAGAAAAATGGAATTGTTTGTTACAATTGGTCCATGTAAATTGCTTATAGGTCGAAAGAAGAGAGTAGCTCCTCCTCCGCCGACGCCCAGACCACTTTCGTCGGCTATTTCCACGCAGGCATTAGAACGCATCGTCGACTCTGAGGAATCATTAACGTCCGATATGGATCCTTCGAAACCGCCCTCGGACATTGGTGCGCCATCGAAAGCTAATTCCGATATCGATTGTCCCAAGGCTAATTCCGACATCGCCATCAGCACGCAATCTATACTCGAGTTGGGCTATGAGCCAAAGTCGGAAGCCACGACGTACGAATTCGATGACAACATTCAGCAGAATCGTACCGCGAAGACGGAAACGAATGTCGAGGCATGTTCTGAAACAGATTCGGTCAGCCATAAGCTTGTTAAAGCGGATGTGGAAGTGATCGCGCCTGTAGAAGCCTCCCCAAAAGTAGAGCAAGCTAGAATAGTAACAAAGAAAGGTAAGTTAGGGCCTAGTAGCTCAAATACTTTGCTCCGTAGTTTTAAAGCGCGAGGTCCTTCGGGAAATCCGCATCAAATCCGCGAAAATATGGATGATGAAACATCACACGCTACGTTATATTCTGGAAAGTGTGGGTTTTCACAGAGGGATGAATTATTTATTGATAGATACTCGCAATATGATAGCTCTATGGGTCCTAACTTTGTAAATAATATTTCGCTCGGTATCGCAACTAAAGATCATATCCAAAATGTAATAGATAGAAAATCCCAAAGTCTTAGAAGGCTACCAAGTTTACGTGAAAATCATAAAGAATTAATTTCCAATCGTAAGTTTCCCGTGAACAGATCGAATAGGATTTGCCGATTAAAAATGCAGACGTTAATGAATGATCGGGAGGATACAAAATTGAACGTAAAAAATATGGGATACGAAATATCGGAAGATCCTGGGAATAATTCTTCGAAACAATACGCGGGAAACAATTTGTCTCCTCCGCTTCTGAGTACCTTGCAAATATTTGCGATCTCTAGAAAGCCATTAGACATCCAAATGGCATCCACAGATTCTATACCTAGTGACATTGACAAGCTACCCTCGTTACCTATGATAAATCATACCGAGAACAAATTAGAGGAGAGGAAGTTAAGCATCTTGCAACCACCACCGCCTGGCTTGGTCAATCGTCAAGAATCGAATGAAAATTGGAATTGTTTTCTGGCCCAGTTGAATTCGATTCTCGAGAGTAGAGTTGGCGAATTTGTTTGAAACTCGATAGACATAGTGGATCTCTGTAATAGACTTCTCGTTAGAACGAATAGAAATAATGTTCAAATTCTATTAATTAGGAATAGAAATGAATAAATTTTCGAATTTTTTTCCGAAGATTGTCTTGTTTTGACAATTTTCTAATTTCCAATTTTATATATATCTCGATAATTATGATAATTAATTATTATGATAACGGTTAATCTTTAAATTAAAAAATTGAATCAGCAAAAATCTTTTGAAAATATATTTAATACATATTACTCTTTTTTTTCACCAACCACATGATATGTTATTTATATTGTTTATTTGCACTTTTTCATAAGAGTTGTTTTTAATTAATTTTATTTAAAATTCTACATTATTTATATTTGTATATGCATCATCAAGAGAGTTTGGAATCGCTTAATTTTCTGAATTGCAGATTATATTATAAATTAAAAAGGAGGAATAAATTAAAGAAAGATTTTTTACACATTTTCTTATTATTCTTATTCGTATTTTATGAAATAATTCATTAATACAAAATACATTCCTCTATTTAGAAAATGATGTGATTCCGAATATCCTTTTCTTTTTTACACAAAAGTATATGGACACACGATTTTGCACCAAGACTTGATTTACGTATCTCTAGAATTTATAACAATGCATTCTTGTTGCTCTATCCGACGCATAGTATGTACATATACTTTGATCAGTTTGCTTGTTTGTATACCACATTTTGCTAGCTTGTATTTTCGGTGATGGTCATTTTTTTCTTTCTTTATCCAAACTAGTTGGAGAACCTGTACCCCTTCCCATGCCTCGAAAGGTTAACACGTGTAAGATTAGCGCTTCAGAACATCCAAAGGCACCTAAACGTAAAGTGATTCCACCCTTGGCACCACCTAGAACCTTGAGCATGGAACGCGATCATATAAACAGTTTATCACGTGAACGTGCAAACCTTAAAAATGAAACACATTGCTACAATTTAAATACCGACAATATATCGTCGATGGAAGATGATCTTGTTAGACACATTAAGCGAGAAAGGATACATTCGAAGTCAAAAGTCGATTCTATACCTTTCAAAGAAGATCAGATGGACCAAATAGAAAAAACAAAGATCGATGACAGAGTGTCTTTAAAATCAAGTCAATATCCCAATCATAAAATGGACAACAATTTTGAGTTAGCCAACTCTAATTGTATGGAATCAATTATCCCTATTAATCCAGAAACACATTTTGAAGATAAGTTTAGCAAAAAGGACGAAATACCAGAGATTGTCGATGTAAAAGATCAGGAATTATTAAATTTGAGCCAACATTTAAGTAAGGAAGAAAATATTGGTTTACATTCTGATTCCATAGAGTTAAATGAATTGCAAAGAAACCTGTTATTACTGGAACGTAATGTTACTTCCAAAGAAGAAGAGAATATTTTACAACAAGATTGCAAGATAAAATCTAAAAACATGGATTCTTGTGACGAAAATGAAAATCAGGACGATAAATCATACGTGTTATCGAATTCTCTGAACAAAAGTATGCCCAAACCGGACATGATTGAGGTGAAAAGCGAACAACTGAAGCCATCGCATTATCAACCTGCTTGCCAAAGACCACCCAGAGCGCCGAGGAAAAGAATTACTCGCGACGAGATTGAAACAGGGAAATATTTGCGTCCAAAAGATGCGACGAGTGGCCCAGAAATGAAGAGTGGGTTTGAAAGAAACAAAGATACGTGCACGGTGATCTCCACTATACCAAAGTGCGATCATTTCGATGTCATTAGAGAAGACGATACTTTGAACGACATCATAAAATGTAACATTGCGGAAAATGCCAATGAATCGAGCCCAAAACTTGGAATTGAAGGTCGAGGCGAAGAATCGAACAACGTGAAGATCACGAAACGGACGAAAGTGATTCGAAGCCAGTCCAGCTCGGATGATTTTGAAATGGATACCTTGAAGAGACAGAAGCGATATCTCACTTCGCCTCCGGAGGACATCGTGCATGCTCTGAATCTGAATTTCTCTGCCGGGAACTCAATATCTTCAAGTGCGTCACAAAGCACAGAGCAGGAGCAAATTAATGCGGGGCATTGCATTAATCGTACAAGGGATGTGGATGTAAATGAGAGAGTTACAGGTGCATGTCATTATATTACTAACTACCAGTGTTTGCTGTAGATAATTTCAAAATTATCTAGATAACGATAAAGATAAAAATCCGTAAATTTATCTTAGATGAGATAAAGATGATTTTGCTTTTACTTAATCTAGAAAGATAAGATAATGAAAGATAAGATAATTATTGCGATAATCTAGATAATTATCTAGATATTTTTGTTTATTTTAGAAGACTATAAATATTTCTAAAAAATGTGACGCAGATTATAAATGCGATATTAAAATCATAAACACATTCTTTCTCTATTCCTAAAGAATATTTAAATAATAGCAAAAGGTATATAAATGATATGATAAATATTTATTTATTAATTTATATTTATAATATATTTATAATATATTAATAATATAATAATAATATATTTATAATATATTAATAATAATAATATAAAAAATATATTTTAGATAGATTTTTAGAAGCATGCCTGGAAAACTTTTTCGCATAATGAAAACGTCATCTTAAACAATTTTTAGATGACATATTTTTCATCTAAGATAAAGATAAAGATACTTTGTATTTCTTCATCTAGTTAAAGATAAAGATGATCCATTTCTTTATCTAGATAGATAATTATCTAGATAATTTTATCTAGATATCAGCAAACACTGCTAACTACTTCTCTATTTTGATCCTTATTATCCTTCGCAAGTTTGCAACTTTTTCAATTACATATCCTGCGTACTATCTTGAAATTGTATGCATGTATAATGTATGTGTATATATAGGGCGTTAAAAAATAGTTTATTTAAAGAGTCAAAAGTGAAAAAATATTTAATAGAAAAATTAATCCTATAAGAGTTGAGAGAGATGTTTGACTTTAATAAAGAGCAAATAATTTACTTGCTCTTCTTCGGTTATATTGAAATTATTTAATATACAGGGTGGACCATTTTAATCTATTTACGCGAATATCTCGAAAAAGAGAAGTTTTTCGAAAAAATGTTTCAGACAAAAGTTGTTTGACTCGAAGGGGGACATAAGATAATGCCATTTGGTTTGACCTTGGATAATTGTTTTAAGGTCACATGAAGGGCACTTTTAATTTTTTAAACGGAACTCTCTGTTTCTTATCACTTATTCTTATATCTCTTAACTTTCCAAAACATTATAATAAAGTATTTTTCCATTGAGTACTTTTCGAGTTATGAGGCTTGAAATGATTTCTTGATTTTACATAAATCATAAAATATCTAATAAAATTCATTTTATGAGTTCACTCTGTATATTTCGAAATTTTTCTTAATTTGTCAAGTTGCGCTGGATCTGATAGCCCATATTATCAATTGAACATTAGGACTTTCTGATTAATCAATTGTATCGATATGCATGAATGTGTGCTATATCAGCATGTATGTAACGATATCCTCTTATCTCGAATCTATTATCACTTTCATATATTTGTTTTTTCTAGTGTCGTAGTTATTGTATCGATGATACTTTCCGAAATCTCTATCCCATTTCATTTAATGTTGATCCTTTTTTAACATCCTTTTAGAATTTACGCTTCTTTTATATTATGCATGCAATTAAAAATGTTTATAGTGTTTTATAATATAATAATAAGATAGCAAAAGTCGGGGCGTACATATAAATTTATTTATTTTTAAATCTCTACTAAATTTATAAATCTCTTACTAATTTTATAAATTTAATTTATTTTTAAAGTAAAATAATTTTAGATTTATATAGAAAAAAAAGAAAGAGGAGAGAATAGAGAAAAGATATATTAAGAAAGTTTCTTTCTGTTGCAATGAAAATGTAGAATAAAAATGTTAATATATTATATAAATATTATCTTTAAATATATAAGTAATATATATATATATATATATATATATATATATATATATATTCATATGCAATCTATGCATAAAAGTATTTTTATATAATCGAAAAATTTATCAATTTGTAAGATACAAGGTATTTTATTATCATACTTCATATTTAATTTTTTTCACGGGTTTATCAATTTAATAAAAAAAAAGAAGGGAGATAGAAAAAAGAAGGAGAAAAAGGAAGAAATGGAAAAGAAAAAAAGAGGAAGCAAAAGGGAAAGAAAGGGAGGAAAAGGGAGAAGATGAAATAGAGATAGAGAGAGGAAAAGAAAAGAAGAGAGAGAGAGGAAAAGAAAAAGAAAAAAAGAAGAAAAAAAAGAAAAAAATTAAAGAGGAAGGGAGGTAGAAAAGTGGAAGGAGCTGATTATTTATGCATGTATGTGTATAATGGAATTAATCTCTTTTGTGAATATATTCAATTTATGTCAATAACAAATAGAAAAAATATTTTTTATTTTTTACATTTATATATATACATACATTATGTATTATATACAATTGTATCCTCTTCTATTAAGATTATTATCTTAATAATTTTACCAACTAATACTATATTTGGAGATATTTTTATATAATACTTCAACTTGTTGGCATATTGCCATTTTATCTTAATAAAATTTTATCTTGATTTAAATTTGTTCCATTTATGTAAAAAAAATTACATTTCTCATGTTTGTTCCATTTAGTATTCACGCTTAGTATTTTTTGCTGCACGTAATCATCACATTATCTTCATAAAAGATCATGCTAATCTATTTAAATTATTTTAATTTCAAATATTGTTTTCTATTTGTCATATTTTTTACATCTTCGTAATAAATCATCTTTTTCCGACTTCTTCAATATTGTTAACATTAAAATTAATCTTTAGATTATATTTTTAAAATTAATCTTTAGATCATACTTTTAACAATCTTTTAATAAGCATTTAATTAAATAATCTTAATATAAGAGAAGACCAATAATATATGACTAATTTATTTTTATTCTGCTTATATTTACAATAGATAATCAGGATGCTCCATCTGAAACCGATATCCTGCTGCAGAAAGTATCAGACACCTTATCAAGTGTGCTACCGACCTCATCGTCTCCAATACCGGAAATATCGTTGCCGTTTAAATCGAGTTGTACAACTGCATCTAAGCAAGCAGACGTCGCCATTCTCGACGATTCCACGATCAAATCGGAACCTGTCGATATCAAGGATGAGTCGAACGAGATCTACAAGTCGTGTGTCGACCTCCCAGAAAATACTTTGAGCGCTAGCACACCAAATATGACTGCGACAGCGGGTTCGCAAGTGAATACCTCTGATTATGTGTCAGCGATGAGCGAGGACCTGTCGATCAGCGATTGGGAATATCATCTTCCGGCTCCACCAAGTGCCTTTCGCGATTCACATTCCCCTGTCTTCGACACTGAATACGACACAATCACGCTAGGATCGGTAGAGGCCTTCAAGGACCCGCCAGGAAGCCCGGTTCCAGAGTCCGTTGATGCGACAGACAACAGTAAGAATATCGAATCGACGAGGAACTTATTGAATAGCTCGGAGGCAGATTTTCAACTTCAAAGAGCTTCAAGTGGAAAAACGGACTTGGCGTCCGAAACGGAAATCGATGAACCAATACTGGGCAGATCTGTCGAGCAAATGTCCGTCGTGTCCCACAAGAGAAAAGCCGATCCAGATTTGCGGAGGGAAATTATTTCGGAATTGGAGAGCAAAATAGAGACTGGAGCATTAGCGCAGACTATCAATAGGGATTTTGATCGGAAAAGCACGAGCAGCTTATTAGCACCCGTGGACAATACTTTATCCAACTTTACGATCACCACTTATACCAAACAGAACAGCATAGACATTTTCGAGGAGTTTGCGGAGTCCAGAAACTCGGATGACAGATTTATTAAAACATTTGCCACGCTTTCGAGGAGCAAAGCAGAAGATAATGATAAGAAAAATACGACGAAAAGTATGCATTTAATTAACAACATATCGCGCGATAAGGAGACGACCAAGTTCGAAGAATCGAACGCTCTTAATCTCGATTTGTCCCAAAGTGTCCCAATCCAAAAATGTTACAATCAAAATGAGTTGACCCCTAGATTGCAGTCTCTTAACGAAAAGACTAATATTCAGCGATCCAAGAGTTATATCTCGATATCCAGTAACGCCAAGTACCAGACAGATGTGCAGAAAATTGAGAGAAAGCACGAGCAGGGGATTATTGATGAAAGAAAATCTACGAATATCACAGATTTAAATGTCGACGTATTGCGGGGCAACGAAAAGTTTTCGCAGTGGAGAGACAACGTGTTAAAACATCAGAAGGAACCTAGCAAAGAGAAGCAATTACAATCATTGCAGGTAATTTGGAGTTATAGAGTGAAAATCATGAGTCAAATGTGATGGGTTCAACTTGGTATGCATTAGAAAAAGATGATTTATTTTGAAAAGTAAATAAATTACAGAATAATATGCGGCAAATTTTTACAGAGATTATGTCAGTTTTATTATTTTATTATTTCTATTATAAATATTAATATTAATATTAATAATATAATAAAATTATAAATTATATAATATTAATATAAATATTAATATTAATAAATATTCTATTAATAAATATTAATAAATATTATAAATATTATTACTATAATTGTTGCCACTGATATAATTTCTATTAAAATTAAGCTTGTATACAATAATTATATACAATAATTTAATAATTGTAATAATTGTAAGTGTGATTTTCATGATAAAATTAATGATGTAATATTTCAGCTCTATCAACAATCGCATAAAAATATTATTTTGAATTTATAGGTGCTGAAAAGTATTTTACCGCAGTTGAAAAATGCTCAACAAGCGGAAGAAAATATATCCAAAGAATACAGTAGCGCATTATTGACTGAAAAAAAGTGAGTATTATTTCTTGCAAAGAAATAAAAATGTATCAAAATTTTAAATAAAAATTAAATTAAAAATTTTAAATAAAAAATTCGATATATTCGAGTTCAAACGAAACTGTAACGTATAAAAAATTATTATCAACATTATTATGAAAAATTATTTCAAACAGAAATTCTATGACTTTTAAAGCTCTTTATAATTATGTATTTAAATTTTCTTAATATAAATATTTAGTATAGTGCTACTTAATATCGTAATATTGATTATCTTATCACTTTTCAATATTGATTGCATAAATCAGACAATATATATTTTACACCAAAGAAATTATTTTCCAGCAGATACGAGCCTGAACCCAACGAACATTTGACCAAAACGAATGCAGCTTCAACACTGGAATCTCAAGATTTAGACTCGGAATGTAAACAATTGTCGAAGGAAAAAAATACGAAACGTTATGTTTACACCGGTCCACCTGCGATCAGTCTGGGCAGTTGGTCGGAAAGACCCAGCGTCAATGTCCAAATTAAAATGGATACCGATTACAAACTAGGAAGAAACAATACGAACAGCAGTAAGACTATTGTTAATATTAACAGCGCAAAAAGCGAGAAAGATTTCACGAATTATGCCAGCAACGTCAGCAATAAAAATAACACCGCTAAGCACGAGATTAACGTGAATTCTTCGGCGAATAAAAATCCTGATGAACTCACGAGAAAGCTGATTACACACACAACAGCGTCGGGCTTCAAGGCACCAATGCCGAACCGAGTTAACGCATTCGATTCGACGAAGAACAAGGATAGACCTTTCGTGATGGGGGTCGAGTTGAAGAAGACATTCGTTGAGCTGCCGAAGAACAGTGAGAACGAAATCGATACGCCAATAAATTTCAGAGAATTGACAAATTCGTTCGGTCAGAATGTGAACTTTAAGCAGAAGCCTAAACGCACTAATCTTAATAGACACTCGGCGAATTGCGATATACAGTTGGATAAAATAGAAGGAACGGTAGACACGAGTGTCAAGCAAAACGGTCACCCCAAGTTTGCCAAGGCACCTAATCAGAATGACCTCTCTTCCAAGAATCAGTCCTGGATGCACGATATTCAGGAGAACTCACAGGCAAAGAGATTCACGTCCGTCGTGGGCGTAAATGGGACGAGTCAAAATTTCAGGCCGCAAAATGAAACGTCTCTCAAGTGTAATATCAGTAATAGTATAAGGATCAATCCACCGATGCCTGTTGTAAAGGGATTCAAGATACCTATTGGCGACTCCAAGATGAATAACAATCAAATAAAGCATAAGGAACTATCAGCAATGGATAGTTACAATGATATTCAATCTTGTAAACCTCCAACCATGCCAATAATAACGGGAGTAACGCTGAAAAATACAAGCACAAGACCCAAATCGGCACCGGTTCAATTAGATTCTAGGGATACGCTGTTGGAGTCTATCAGGAATTTCGGCGGACGTGAAAAGTTAAAAAGTGTAAGTATATCGATGCAAATTTTATGCCTCAAAATAGTCATTTTTTAAAAAATTATATCAAAAAATCTATTGTTCTTTGTAATTTTTTTTAAATAAAAAAAATAGATTATAATTTTCAAAAAATTATCTTAAAAAATCTATTGTTCTTTGTAATTTTCTTTTAAATTAAAAAAATAGACTATAATTTTGAAAAAAAATTGAAACTTGAAGTTTAAATAATCGTCAAATTTAAACTTACATTATATGATTTGTTATCTTATTATATTGTAAATATATTGCATACATATTATATATACATTGTAACGAACAGTATGTGTGTACTATAAAATAAATTATTAACAAATTAAATTATTAAACAAATTAATTGTTATAAAAAATAATAATTTTCTGTTTCAGATCGCTGGGAGATATTAATTTGTGTGCTGTTGTGTGTTATTGAGTCTTTATAAATAATCACTTATAATAAGCACAGTGATTTTGGATATAGTAAAGAATTCGTTTAAACCGAAATTTGTGTAACTTCAAGATTTCTGAGTGTTTTTTTTTTATTTCATTAGATATAAATTTATTGCATTTGTTTTCAGATTAAATGTTAAAGCTCTATTTTTTTTGTTTACAAAAAAGTATGTGCAAATAATTTTGAAAAAATTTCTATTTAATCCTGAAATACTACTAAAGATTTTTTTTTTCAAATAAGATAAATAAAAAACTTTCGAAAAACTTCAATAATTCGTGATTTTTTAAAATCTTTGAACAGATATCTGATCTTTCATATATATATATATATATATATATATATATATATATATATATATGTATATATATATATATATATATATATATATATGTGTAATTAATATTTAACACTAAAACTGCTGATGTTGTTAAATCTTTAAAATCATTAGAAACGAATATATATTATTACAGTATTTTCATCTGTTTAATTATGAAGATATTATTATAAATTTTACATGTAAATAAAAATTTACAATTTTGTAGTGCAAAAATGTAAAATCAATGTCAATTTAAATTTAGAAATAAGACAAAAATATTTCATCTGCAATTTTAGTGTTAACATAATTATTGTATTTTGTTTTTTTTTGTAGTATTTTAGGATTAATTTAAGAAATAAATATCCAAATGGCATTTTAATATAATAAGTGAAATATTTTTCGAAACATTTACACATGCTTTTATATATAATACACACATATTATATATGTATAAATTCAGGAAAAGGAAATATTTATATTTTCCGCATCAGCATTTAACGTGGAGAGAGAGAGAGAACAATTCAGAAATATGTGCTTGCAATATTAGTAATTGATATTGCAAGTTGTTCGAACGTTATATTTTATCATGTATATTTTTCTCAAGCTATACTTTCAATAGAAATAACTAAACGGACCGAAAATCTGATTATGGCTCCACGTTAAGCACATGTAAATATGATACAGAAAAAGCTACAACAACCAAAACTCCGTCGCAAGACGATAGAAAATGTACATAGTATTCGAAGTGTATTCCATATTTACTTGCTCGTAAAAAAAGGACGGGAAATTATTTTATTTTATTTACATGAATAGTCATCAACGATTGCTCATTAATTAACGTGAAGAGAGAAAATTAGATTAGTTATTTTTAGTTGGATAGAACAGTTTGATTTTAGCTTTACTGTGAGATATACTTATAAAAAGGATATATAATACCAAAATTAATCGTGAACAGATAGATACTAATAGCGATTTAATGCTAAACATTAACATGTTTCCACACAATTTTCACGATTAACTATAAGTTTCTGTCAACGGGACCAAAGGTGATATCTTATTTTATCTATTGTACACTAATTTAAAGTTGTGTAGAATGCGTTATTATACTAAATACAAAATAGTCTTTAAATCTGGTCAATATTGAGTTATAAATAATCGAAATAATTGGACTTAAACTAGAACTACTTGTAGAAAAGAATACGTTATATTTAAATTGAGCAATTTATTTTTCTCCATAAATATATTGTGTCGATATAACAAACGATTGTATTTTGGCATAAGGTGTAAAGTATTATATATACATATATATTCAAATATAAATTAGTCTTTGTTTGTATTATATACCTATAAATCTATTTTTTTTTCACAATATAATTATCCAGTAAACAAAATATATGCAAGATCGGCGACAAATTTACTCAAAAATTAAATTCGTTATTAATTATCTGGAATAGGCATAACTCCTCTTTCGTCTAATAGAATATAATTTTTGATATAAGTATGCACATTTACTTCAATATAAAATTGCCTTATATATAAACTTATATAGATATTGATTTATTTTAATATATATAATTACGATATATCATAATATATTCTATATTATATAATTTTTATATAATATTATATAATTATATAATATTATATAATTATATAATATAATTATATAATATTATAATTATATAATATTATAATTATATAATATTATATAATTATATAATATAATATTATATAATTATATAATATTATATAATTATATAATCTGCAGGAATGATTCCTATTATAAACCAATTAGATACTATATTAATTATATAATACAACATATATTGCCACTGGAAAGGAAACATAGAAATATATATTGCAATGAAAAATCACAGTTGCACAAAAAGCAAAATATTGAATCAAATTCTATAAGCACAATCAAGTATTAATGAACTTTGCATTATAACAAGTACTCTTTAAATTATACTTTTTAATTCCTTGCTCTTTGTTTATATTAAAAATCACTCCTTTAATTAATAAGTATTCAATTTTAAAAGGATAAAAATAATAGAGAGAAAAATATACACTTTTCTATGTTTCTTAGTCAATAATTCTAAAGCAAATAAAATTTATTAAATTTATTAACATAAATAAGCATTATGTAATTTTACTTATAATTCTCTTTAACATTCTTAGTTTGTGTATCATTTTGTTCATACTTTAATACCATTGTTCTTAAAATTACAAATTGGAAGCATTTTTTATATTTAATATTTACTATATACACACATGCGTACATGTGAAATTTCGATAAAAATTATAAATCATTAATCATCAGGTATAGGAGTATTGCAATTCCCATGCCACAGTTTGATCTCTGAGTGGCATTCTGAGTAGTTGGCAAATATATCCGCATAACCACGATTACGCCACCAGGTACAAAGTTGCCTATTCCAACCGCAATCAACTGTGTGGATAAGTTCTGGTCTTTCCATGCCTAGAAGTGTGTAAAAATCTTGATCGCCTAAATGACCCTACAACAAGACAAGTGATGTTCAATATCTAATAAATATAGATTATCATATTCTATATGTTTGGTGTAAAAGATATCTATTAAATGTACTTTCAGTCCTAATAATCGCAGTTTTCTTTTTAAAATTTTATAAAAATATTTTTTCAAGTCTCTTAATAAATGATATATTTGATCATATGGATTTATATAAATTTGAAGTTGAATTTTAATTTTTAAAATAGTATTTAGTCAGAGAAAAATAAATGGAGATTTAGAATAAATATAAATTTATCAAAAAAAGATAGGAAAGAAATTATTATAATGGAATATTTTTTTTTGGATAAATAAAAGATTATCATGTTGTATTATATAACGCAAAATTTTTGTTATACAAAGCCACAAAAAAAAAATAAGTTGCACAATTATTCAAATTTACCTTGAAGTGATATTTCTCTGTCATTATATCCACACTATTCTTAGTAAGAATTTCATTGTATTCGAGAGACTTTCGTAATCTTTCTAAATTAAAAAGCACCATCCCACTATTGTAGCCAGGATATCCGCCCTTGTGCCGAGGTTCGCCAAACATTGTTGTTGGATGTTTAGTACGATATAAGTACAAAACATGTCGGTAAACGGGGGTCAACTCTGGAGCCAAGCCGAACAAAGCCTCCTTCCCAAAATTATTAAACTCTTCAAATAAATCCTTTACGTCTCTGCGAAATTTTGTATCCGCATCGAACATCGCGGCAAGTTTCTGGTGACTCGGTGCAATCTTGTGCATGCCCAGCGAGAGAAAGAACAATGCATCAGAATAATACGTTCCTGGTTTACTACTAAAATGTGGGGACATAACTGATACAATATCCTCTAATTGTGTGGCCAGTTTATGTACATCATAATAAAACACCTGAAAATAAATTTAATAAAACATTTAATTATGTAATCACACAAAGTATAAATGTAAATGATAATTAATTTGTCAAAATGTAAAATCACACTTTGTGTCTAAAAAAGATACAATATGTCAAAAAAATATCTTAAAAAAGAAACATATATATATATATATATATATATATATATGTTTCTTTTTTAAGATATTTTTTTGACATATTGTATCTTTTTTAGACACAAAGTGTGATTTTATATTTTGACAAATTAATTATCATTTACATTACATATATATATATCATTTACATTTACATATTATCATTTACATTTACATATATATATATATATATATATATATATATATATATGTATATATATATATATACACACAGGGTATCCCAAAAGTCTCAGACCGGTCGAATATTTCATAAACTATGCACTTTAGAAAGAAATGTTTCAGACAAAAGTTGTATGGGCCATCAGATAATGGCAATGATTTGACCTTGTAGAGTCATTTGAAAGTCACGTGAAGATCACCGTCAATTTCTTAAACAGAACCCTCTATTTTTTATTATATATTCGTGTAGCTTATCTCGAGAGCTTTCCAAAACACTATAATAAAGTATTTCTTCATTGAGTACTTTTCGAGTTATAAGGCTTGAAATCATTTCTTAATTACTTAAGATTACTTTTACATAAACTATAAAGTATCTAGTAAAATATTCATTTTTCGATTATCTTACCTTAATACTTTTATGTACAAAATAATGAGAGGAATCAATTGGTGTAAAGAAAACACATAATTGTTTAAAAAAAAAAATATGTAATTGTTAATTGCAAATTACATATTTTTTTCTTAAAAGCAACTATGTTTTTTCTTTACACCAATTGATTCCTCTCATTATTTTGTACGTAAAAGTATTAAGGTAAGATAATCGAAAAGTGAATATTTTACAAGATATTTTACGATTTATATAAAATTAAGAAATGATTTCAAGCCTCATAATTCGCAAAGTACTTAATGAAAACTAACTTAATTATAGTGTTTTGGAAAGCTCTCGAGCTACACGAATATGTAATAAAAAATAGGGAGTTCCATTTAAGAAATTGACGATGATCTTCATGTGACTTTCAAATGACTCTCCCATGTCAAATCATTGCCAGTATCTGATGGCCCCCTTCAAGCCATACAACTTTTGTCTGAAACATTTCTTTCTAAAGTGCATAGTTTATGAAATATTCGACTGGTCTGGGACTTTTGGGACACCTGTATATATATGTATGAATAAATTTAGATTTGACCTATAATGTAATACTACAATAAATGATATATTGATATATTATTTAAATTAAAATATTATATATGATATATATTATATAAATTAAAATATTATATATGATATATTATATAAATATTATCATAAATAAAACAGGATATATATACCCTCATAAACTTTCCAGTATTAACCATAACATCTCCAATAACAATTTGTGCTATATTTTGACTCTCATCATCACTTATAACATGGAAGGCAATGTTTACAGAGGTGAATCTGAGCAAAGAATCTACAAATATCTGGAACTTGCGTCTCATGGGCGAGTTTGAAGCAACTTTGGTGAAGATACACCAAATATTGTAATAGTCTGTCCAATTGTGTGGCAGAGCATTTGTTGTCGAAGATAAATAATTGTCTTGAGCAGTCTCGATGGAATAATTTGTCACCTTTAAGGTGGTTGTATGATTCGCCAGGCTTGCATTTCGCATTCGTAGATTAGGCACAATCCAGTGCCCACCATTAGATGTCTGATAGCAGTAGAGGGCTACCAGAAACAATGCAAGAATCGTCAGCCTTAATAGAAACTTTCGTAAAAAGGGCATTTATCCCTTATTTTCTCAACCTAAAAAAAGCAAACAAAATTTTTGCAATTTATAAAGATAAAAAAAGGTCCTTAAAATATAAAATATCTCAGATGGGAGAAAATAATATTACAATAAATTAATGTTATATTTTGGTATAATTAATTTAATTATACTAAAACATTAAATACTAAAATATTTAATTATTTCTTTATAAAACATTTAAGTAATTATTTCTTTCGTTTAATTTGAATGATTTTCCTCCCAATAGATGAAAAATTAATATCGGCTCACAAAATTAGAAAAAAAAAATTAATACTTACGTGAACATGATTAGCGGTCGATTTTTTGTTACCGCGTTATTTCTCTATAGATCATCTGTTTTGAGCTGCCCATCGAATATTGCACTTGTTGAATATCATTATTCTCTTACCTTGAGATTGATATTTTTAACGCACGTAGAATATTGAATAAAAGCACTTTTATTATACAATATGAATCCTAATTATTAATCAAGAGCTACTTCAATTAAATTCCGATCAATTTAATTGTAGAGCAGTCAAAATAAAAATTTTTAATACAATTCTCGTTTATAACAACACAGAGAGAGATCTGAGAGTGAGCATCAGCAGCCATGGCTCCAGAGCATCGTCATTGGCCAGCAGTGTTGCCAACAGCTGGGAAAAAAAAATCTAGACAGTATTTTAAAAAAAGCTAAATAATAGCTGAATTTTAATGTCAAGAAAAAATAATAGCTAGATTAATAGTTAAAATAATAGCTAGATTAATAGTTAAAATTTAACGCAAGATTTTATTACATAATACTTATCAGTAAGATTTGTTTTTTAAAAAATGACAGTTAAAGTCCAGAGTACAGAGTGAAATGAAAATTATCAAATTTTTTTATTTCTAAAAATACAGTTTATAAAGGTAAAATTTATAAACTTGTACCTCGAAAAAAAATTATAATTTGTGAAGGTGCTTATTTCAATGAATAAAATATTTTATAAAAATTTCTGTATTTTTATTTTTAAGCTATAATATTTAAATTTTATTATTAAGCAATATAAATAAATAAATATATCCATATAATATTTATTTTAATATATTTAAATTCTCACTTAAATGATATATATATATATATATATATATATATATATACATATATGTATATATATTTTATTTAAGTGAGAATTTTTTAAGAGATAAAGCAAACTAGCTGAAATATTTGTTAAAAATTTGTTAAGTAAAAATCATTTAAGTTAAAAATTTTCATATTTTTAGAGATAAGCTTTGTTTGTACCAATAATTTTTAATATTTTTTTCTGGTAACTCATAATCGTGACAATATTTACCGTGCCTTTTTGAACCATAGCGTACACATAATATTGAATTAATCATATTAAGACTTAGATTATTTCTTGTTTTATTTTTTATTAAGTTGAGTTAACTGAAAATACGCTCAACTTCTGCATTTGAAATTAGAAGTACTAGAAATAATAAAGCTACTTCTGCAATGTTCTTAAAAGGATTTTCATCAGAATACTCGACTATGATTTGTCAGTTTCCTTACGATTTTACGATTACAACTAAAATTTTTGTACATGCAAAGACCTTAATTCAAAATTTTAAAACATTTGTAATCATTAATACCGTACAAAAATGTTTTAACTTTATGAAAAAAAGCAAGAAAAAAGCTAAATAGCTAAATCCATTTTTCACAAGCTAGATGAAAGAAAAAATAGCTATATCTAGCTACAAAGTAGCTAAATTGTCAACACTGTTCCTAAGGCATAAATTAAACGTTAGACTATATGATTCTGTGAATATTCATACCGAGCATAAAGATGTATTTAACGCGGAACAAAATATGATTGTATAATTTAATATATTGCGTAATGGAGATGTAAATTTTGAATTTTGAAAGACTTTAATTTTTTAAAATTCGGAGACATTCTTTGACATTTTCTTTTTTGTGCGTATTTATTATTGTCAGACAACTTGAAAATATTTTAAATAATTCATCACTTTAATATATTCTAAAAAAAGTGTGGAAACATTTCTCTTAACAAAGTTTAATTCATATAATCCGTAATGTATTGTTCAAAATAACTTACATAGTTACGATAGTCTTTCGGATCTAATTTTTGTCATAGTTGATCCAATTTACGGAGCATTACCTTCGAAAATACATACTCGTCGAGTGTTTCTACAATTTGTATTAATTTCTGTCTCATTCCAGAAAGTGTCAGTGATATTGGTCTCTCCGCAAAAGGAGAGTTTCTCAGAACATATCCAAAATATTGGATATGTAAGATATTTATTTTTAAAGCGAGACAATATTTCTTGCTCGATATCATCTAACCATGCATTTTCGAATAAGACACGTGCGATAGGAGATATCGCTCAATTTCATTTATATAGCGAATTATGTAGTCGTGCATGCAATGGTCGATGTATGACGAATTTATATATAGTTCTTGATCGTCTAAACGTCGTAAAATGAAGTTGTAGTCAAATATGTTAGTGCACATTCTTGCAAAATTTCTAAATAAAAATTTAATTATTAACTATATAATAATTACATTAATTTAATGTTAATAGCAATTTAGTTTATTGAATTCTACCTTGATCATTTTTTAGAAACAATTCTAAATAACTCAAAAAAATAAATGTGAAAACCTCAGAATTTGCAGCTACGGAGTACAAAAGCCTATCGAATTCTTCTTTAATAATGTCTTTTTGAGTGATTAATGACTCATTTTTATATATCGCAGACGGATAATGCTGTAGGTTTTTCACATGCTTTGAAATGATATTATAATATCGCCCATAATCGCTATTAGTTGTTCTTGAAAATCTAAATTGGTAAGTTTCTTCCACCTTTCTGTATTATGTCTTTCCTCCATCCATGGATACCTAAAAATTAAAACAATAATAAATTTTAGGCAAAACAATAACAATTATTTTAAACCAATAATAAATTCTAATTTCTAAAATATGTACAAATTTTTTAATTGCATTTATATCAATATTTGGATTAAATTCTAAAAATTGTATACAATATTGATTTTACGTGTTATACTTTGAGGTTCATTATTACGAAGTTTTAATAGAAAATAGTTTAAAAATAGATATAATAATAATCTAATTTGATATCTTTCTATTCTTTTCACAACACAAAAATAAACTCCTCTTTTAATTATAAGGTCAAATTGGATTTAATTATAAGGTCGAATTAAAAATTAAAGATTGTTATAGATAATATAATTTTTATATTAAAAATTATTTTTTTTGAGATTTGTATTTCAAAAATCTTAAGTAGTTTTATTAATTAGTTAATATAAAAAGGCGACATACACTATGGGGAACATAGTTAGTTTCTTTGTTTATAATTTAGTAACAAAATCTACAAAAATAGAAATAAGAAATCTATAAAAATAAAAAGTAGAGAACATATATATGTAATAGGCATACGTTGTCAGGCTCTTGCACAATGCTAGATAATAGGCAATAGAAATAGGGAATAGAAATTATTCACCAATAAAACGCGGAATAGGAAATATTCGCCAATAGCAGCAGATAATAGATAGTATTTCTGTTCCTATTGCCTGTTGCCTAGCATTGTGCAAAGGCCTTTAGGTTCAGGAGAAGGTCAAAAACATCATGGTGCAAATGATATCATTCTCTTTCTGTCTGGCTAAAGACTTTGTTTGCGATAAGCATTTTCGAATTTTCAATTAATTTTGTATTCTCTTATAAATGGACTATTTCCAATTTACTCATCTAATTGAAAAATCTGTATCTTTAATATTCTGAGTTTCAAAGTAATCGCGATTATTAAACAAATTATTTCTCCCTCATTGGGATTTAGAACATTAAACAAATCAATTATTTGTCGTTATTTTACGTTTATTAATTTTCATGAAAAATATTTCATTGAACGATGAAAGTCAATCAAATAAAATTAATATAAAAAATTAAAAAGAATAAAATAATAAAAATATATTAAAATAAATAAGAAATAAATACCTCTTATAATATTTCTGTCTCCACAAACTCTTGTCTTGTATTAACTCTTGGAATCTCGTGCACGTGGATCCAAATCTTACTATATCTTCGATGTCGATAATCTCACATTTCAAAATAAAAATGATTATTTCGTTAGGTAATGATGTAATCGTAGTCATTGCAAAGAATATTTAATAAAACAAAAAATCTTGCAACAGACTAATATTAGTTTCGTTTTACTAATTCTGTTTAATAACTAGTAACTAATTTCGTAAATATGAGAGATATAAGGCTTTTCCCAACAAGAGGCATTAATAAACTCTAATACATACTAAAACTAGAGTGAAGATAGAGAGGTGGCCTGCTTTTAAATGATCCCTGAAACGTGGTCATGAACTACAAGGCCAATGTCTACGAATGTTCTCAGAGAGCAACATATATATGTTATTCTCTTTTTAATGTCTACAGATGCCTTATTCAGAAAAAAGGCTCTTTCAGAAATCAAGCAGACCATGACACAGTCTTCTCCCTAATAATATAAATAATATAAAAAATATAAATAAGAATATAAATAATTTAATTCATAATAATTTATTATAATAAAAATATTAATATATTCTCTCTTAATTCCACGCTATTTATTTATTTATTTATGTTTTTTATTCTTTTTCTTCTCAACATTAGTTTATTTATTTATTTAGTTCGCTATAAGTTAGTCCTTTAAAATGCAAAACTAAATATTATAGAATTTGATTTCGAAAAAGAGCGGTAAAACAATCGAATAAATCCAAATATGTAGCATAACGAATGGTGCCGTGTTACATCAATCGCTTAATAAATAATTGTTTAATAATTAATTTATAAAATAAAATATATCATTCTCCATATCATTTAAAATTACGCGTGAATATGTAACAGGATTGTTACGTTTTAAACATTTATGTTTGAAGTAAATGTTTAAAACATGTTTTTTACATTACATCAAATTAAATACAATTTTGTATTAAACATATTTAAAAAAACAAATGTTTTAAACATGATTTTAAAAAAATGTGTTTTATTTCAATATATTTTTAAAGTATGTAATTAAATTAATAAATAATATTAATATACATGTTTATTGTAATAAAATTTATTTTACATATGTATGTTGAACACTGATATATATTTCATATACAGGGTGTTACATAAGTGGTGAGCAAAATTTCAAGAATGGATTCCTCATACTTAGAGAAGAAAAAGAAGTTAATCTACATAGGTTCGGAAATAATTAGTTTTTGAGTTATTAAAATTTTTGTAATACAAAATTTTGTTTCATTTCTCGTCTTAGAAATCCTCTTACAGGCATTAATAATGTTTTCCAAGTTCGGCAACAGAAAAAATATGTAATTTGCAATTAACAATTACATATTTTTTTTTCGAAACTGTGTTTTCTTTATACCAATGTTTTTCTTTATACCAATTGATTCCTCTCATTATTTTGTACATAAAAGTATTGAGGTAAGATAATTGAAAAATGAATATTTTACAAGATATTTTATATAAAATTAAAAAATGATTTCAGGCCTCATAACTCGGAAAGAATCTTAATGAAAACTAACTTAATTATAGTGTTTTGAAAAGGTCTTCTAAAGAAGGGCTACAAGAATATGTAATAAAAAATAGAGAGTTCCATTTAAAAAATTCAAGGTTGCCTTGTCGTGACCTTGGCGATGCCATCCAAGGTCAAACACATAGCACCAGTAAATAGACCTTTTTATACCCTACAATTTTTGTTTAAAACAATTTTTTGTAAAACTTCTATTTTTTGTGATATTTCGAAGTCCCGACTCTTTTGAACACTCCGTATGCCGTAGGGATGTAACGACACGTTTGCGACCCCAGATTTATTTGCAAAATATGATTCTTATGGTGCCTTCGACAATCTCTGAAAATTTGTCGGTTGAATTTCCAAACACCCTGTATATATTAAGCCGAAAGCGGAATGGAGAATAATATTTAATAATATATTATATTATAAAAAATGAATAGAAATATGAATTTTAAATTAAACATTAAAATAAATATTATTTCTAATCATCACTCAGAATAAAATAATGTTTGAATAAAGTTCTCATAATAAATATCAGTTTGGACCCTTTTTCTGTTTCCAGCCTATTGCGTATTTTACTGTATAAGCCGAAAGTAGAAAATAATCTTTCAATATAACATACTTAATAGGAAGAGATTTTTTAATTGATATCATCGAAGCAATGATTGAATGTATTGTAAAATAAGTAGATTAGATAACACGCGAATAATTTAAATCCAAAATAATTGGAAAATAAAAACTCCGATGTTTTAAATAATTTTTGGCCTTATAAAGGGTCGATTAAATGTTTTGAAGCCTACGTTCTTGATACCTATATATATATATATATATATATATATATATATATATATATATATATATATAGGAAAACACATAATTGTTTCTAAGAAAAAATATGTAATTTGCAATTAACAATTCCATATTTTTTCTTAAAAACAACTGTATGTTTTCTTTACACCAATTGATTCCTCTCATTATTTTGTATATAAAAGTATTAAGATAAGATAATCGAAAAATGAATGGTTTACTAGATATTTTAAGATTTATGTAAAATTAAGAAATTATTTCAAGCATTATAACTCAAAAAGTACTTAATGAAAAGGTGCTAATTATAGTGTTTTGGAAAGCTCTCGAGATAAGCTACAAGAATATGCAATGAAAAATAGGGGGTTCCATTTAAGAAAGTAACCTTTATGCGACTTTCAAATGACTATCCAAGGTCAAATTTTTGCCACCCATCATCTGTCTCCCTCGAAGTCAAGCAACTTTTATTTGAAACATTTTGTTGTACATTCAAATATAAAAAAGTTATTGGGATGGATAAATTAAAATGGCTCATCCTGTATATATTCATTCTACGAATAAAATTCTCTTTACATATGAAAGAATTTTTAATGCAAATAATATGTATTTGCACTTAAATCGATGACTTCAAAGTCGCATATTCTGCTTGCAGTGAATATTATCATTAAGATAAAAAAAAAAGATTAGTCAGCAATTTATAAAGATATTTTGAAAAGATAACTCCTGTTATTGCACATTTACTTTACTTATATATAATGTTCTCTTACATATAATGTTAATAAAAAAATAGTGAATATATGATATTTAAAAAATAATGATTATATAACGAAATGTTCATTATATAAGCGCATCCGCGATTGAAATATCCTTCAGTACTTTAAAAATATTGATGAAAACATATACATTCAATATATCGTCGTACACATGTAGTGACAGTGATATAGCTTACAAACAATTGATTGCTTTTTGATGGAAAAATTATATTAAACGTTCCTTGTGTAAAAAAGGTAATATTGATAACTGCATAAATTTTTTTTAAATTTAACATATAAAAAATATTTTAGATAAATTTGCATATTTTTATAAGAACAGATTATTTAATAAGTCAATTTTTAATATAAACATGCAAAAATATTATTTATCGTAAGAGTTTTTAAGATTTGATATTTAAATATTTAAATACTATCATCGAGGAACTAATATTATTATAATAATATAATATTATAATCAAATAATATTATAAAATTAAATTAAACAGTAATTGGGCTTGAGGAGCTAATATTAATATAATAATATTAGCTCCTCAAGCTCGATGACTGTTTAATTTAATTTTATAATATTATTTGATTATAATATTATATTATTATAATAATATTAGTTCCTCAAGCCTGATTACTGTTTAATTTATTTAGATAGGAGCCTCTTTTACTATTATAAAATTAAAATTCTATTAAAGTAAAATTAATTTATGAACAAAAAGAACATTTTCTATATTATTATAATATTTTTCTCCTACTTCATGCAAAAGAAAGAGAAAATAAAAATTAACTTTAATTTCTCTAATAATAAACTTTATGTTAAATATACTAATTTTTTTTATTGGCTTTATATCTTCGCAATATTTTGCATTTTTATGATTCTAATCAAATTATTGAATTTGATTTTATAATTTGATAATCTTGATGATTTATGATTGTAACCAAATATAATGAAATAGCTTAATTTTATTTATTTTAGACGAAAACTTACGATGTTATTCGCGGAATTAATTGGGATTTTCATTGTTGCTTTGATTATTGCGTATACTTATTATAAGTATGTGTTATTCAATTACTGGCGCAAAAGAAATATTTTTTATATTGAACCTGTTGTGCCAACTGGTAATATTGGATCCATAGTGACTAAAAAAAGAACAATAGGCGAGTATATTTTCTTATAATATTATATATATTATAAGAATATATTATAATCCTTATAATGCATTTATTTTTACGCAAGCAATCTTTATTATCTTTAATATTTATTCTTTTTACTCTGTTTTCCTTTTTTCATTTTATTCGAAACAAAAACTGGTGGAAAAAAATTTTGTTAACAGGCGAATTCTTCCATGATGTCTACATGAAATATAAGGAACATCGTGCCTTTGGAATATACGTATTTTTCAAGCCAAATCTGATAATTACTGATCCTGATCTTATTCGAATGGTGCTGACAAAGGAATTCAAGAATTTCCATGATCGCGGAGTGTTTTGCAACGAGAAGATTGATCCACTGACCGGTCATTTGTTTGCACTGCCTGGGCAGAAGTGGCGGAATTTGCGCGTCAGGTTGACACCCACTTTTACTTCAGGAAAAATAAAGCAAATGTTTGCGATTATGAAAATGTGCGGCGATGAATTTGTGAAAAATTTAGAAAATGTGGCACAAACAGGAGATTTAATCGAGATAAAAGATTGGTTTGGAAGGTAAAATTTTTTTAAAGAGATAATCTTTGTATGAATATAATATATATTCATACAAGGATTGTTAAAAAAATTGTACATAAAAGAAGTTTTTTAATATTACCACAATAATTTGTTGAAAATGTATTTGTAGATATACAACGGATATAATTATGTCAACAGCTTTTGGAGTCAAATCCAATTGCATAGCGAAAGAGGATAGTGAGTTTCGATATTGGGGAAAAAAGATCTTTGAAATTCATCCGTTTTGGGTTGCTTTATTTCTGCTTATGCCTCAAATTTTGAATTTCTTTTCCATTCCTTTACATAAACGAAGTATCAGAGAATTTTTTATGAAAACTTTTCGAGAGAATGTGGAATATAGACAAAGTCATAACATCATCAAGCAGGATTTTATGAATCTACTCATACAACTTATGGAGAAGGGCTACGTTGAATCCGATGATATAAAGGATATCGATAAATCTTGTAAATATGTATATAATTGTTTTAAATATTTGTTTTCTATCGCGCTTATTTTGTCTTTTAAAATCAATTTTATTTTTGAATGTAATACATACAATTCTTATTTTAATTAAATACAGACAACAATATGACGATATAATAAGTTGTGTGTAGTAAATGTATAAAAGCATTTTTTTCTTTTAGAATATTTCTAAAAGAATATTTCTAAAAGAAATAAGATTAATATAAAATGTTTTGCTTATATATAGTTACCATCAACAGGCTCACTTTGTCAGAAGCTGGTGCGCAAGCTTTCGTCTTTTTCGCTGCTGGCTTCGAAACTTCTTCGACAACAGCAACATTTTGTTTATACGAATTAGCTCAACATCAACACTTGCAAGACAAACTTCGCAATGAAATCGATGAAATATTAAAAAATCATGGCGAATTGACTTATAATGCTGTGAACGAAATGACATATCTTCACAAAGTAATAAATGGCAAGTTGATAATCTATATTGTAAAGTCATCGGGACTAATTATTCTTATCAAGTTTCCTGCACAAACAGATTACAAATTCTAACTGGAAGTTTCTACACACACATACACACTAATATTTCTTGATTTACATATATCTAAGTAAATATGTCTAATAATAATTGATTATATATTTTGAAGTGTTTTTATATTCTTTTGTATATTGCAGAGACACTGAGGAAATATCCGCCTGTACCTATTTTGAATCGCATATGTACCGAAGAAATAGATCTTCCAACTACAAATATTCATGTTTCAAAAGACACATCAATAACTATACCGATATTCGGATTACATCGAGATCCATCGATATATCCAGATCCTGATAGATTTGATCCTGAACGATTTAACGAGGATAAGATAGCAGCCAGACATCCTTACACTTATTTACCATTTGGAGAAGGACCACGAATTTGTATCGGTGAGATAAGATGTAGATAAGTCTTGTCTATCTAATTGATAAAATCTGTTTTCTCATTGTTTACGCGAATTTTTTTTTAACTTTTTATATTATTAATTTCTTTCAATATATTTTTATAGCAATTTTTTATTAAATTATGAAGGGGGGATACAAATATATATAGATTAATACATATATTTCAAAACACATATAATTAAATAATTAAATATTTTATTTATAGTGTAAATATAATATAATATATTTTTTAGATATTTTTCCAAAAGTCTTTTCTTCTTAATATTTATTTATGATATTATGTTAGCAACATTATTGAATAATATATGATATAATTTAAGAAGAGTGATATAATTATTCTTTTAGCGCTTTTTATCTAGCTCTGGCTCTGATTTGTTCGATTTTGAGTTATTTATATTGTAATATTTCATTGATTATTAATAGTATATGTTATTGAATAAATTGTATATGATTATTTAAGATTATGATTTATTATTATGATTTATTAAGATATTATAATTATATTTTGATTATATTTTAATTAGAGATGTTATTAACTTTAAATATTTTTTAAAAAATTCTAAAAAGTAATCTAAAAAAGTTTATATTTAATTATATGTATATAAATTATCAATTATTTTACTATGTAATATCTGTGTAATATTTTATTATGTAATGACTATAACAAATGTGAATTATCTATCATTATCTTGTCACCCAGACAGCACAGAATATTGTTGCAGTATTATTAATATTGTTGTAACATTGTAGCAACATTGCAATATGGTCGCAATATTGCTGCAATGTTCCGTGCTGTATGAAGTATTACGATATTATCCAATCAATGTATCAATCTTACGTTATTATTACTATTAATTTTTAGGTTCAAGATTTGGCTATATGCAAACCAAGATTGGACTCGTAAGTCTTCTGTCGAAATTCAAATTCAAACTTGATCCCCGAACTATGATCCCGTTAACTTATAATCCGAATAACGCTGTACTTACGCCCAAAGAAGGTGTATTCCTTACTATGAAGCCGCGATAAAAGAATAATATAAGCAATCTTGAATATATTTAAATTTACTTCCAAGAATATTATTTATATCTCATACAACAAAGAAGATGGCAACAATATTTCTGCAATGTTATATTATAATGCTATGATCATTGCATTATAAAGTTGCAGAAATATTGCAAAGATATTATTTAACAATATTATAGCAGAATGTGCAACATTTTCAAACAACAAAAATGTATGTTAGTGTATGACATGTGCCTTTTTGTTTGTCGCTACGCGACGACAAACTTAACTAACTCGTATTTATAATTTTCATCAGAAAATGGGTAAAAATAAAGCCATCAAAAGGATTGATACAGACTAACATAAGATCTAAAGTATATTTCTTTTCTTTTGTCAGTTTAATTTCTGGCAAACTGACTTGATTTAAAATAATTTGTTTAATAAACTGGATCCTTTGTTGGAATTCAATATATTAAATGGATTAAAATATTAAACAAATTGCACAATTATTAACGTTTAAGAGATCTTAACATATTATATTTTATTTTAAAACTTAAAAAATATATGTGTATTAAATCAAATATAATATAATATTAAATTTAAATGTTAATGCTATCAATATCAAATTATTATATCGATGTTATTAAATATTGAATAAATGGAATATTATTATTTGATATTGATAGCATCATAAATTTGTAAATTGTAAATTGTAATTTATAAATAGTTGTAATTGTATTTTAATTATAATTTAACATTAATATTTTAATTCTAAAATACAATACAATTATGACTATAATTATATTATATAAAATTGTATTTACAATTGTAAATTTTTATGCAAATTACACGAAAAATTATCCAAAGTATATGTAATGATTACATAATAGTAATTAACATAATAGTAATTTATTAAATTAAAGTATTTGTTTCTGCAGTATATATTTTTAAAATATTCATAAAAGAATAATTGTTTGTATTTTTATGTCAAAAAGTTATTAATAAATTCTTAATTTTTAAACCAAATACTGTAGGAAAATTTTTATACCAAATACTGTAGGTTTTTCACATGCTTTGAAACGATATTATAATATCGCCCATAATCGCTAGTTGTTCTTGAAAATCTAAATTGGTAAGTTTCTTCCACTTTTCTGTATTACGTCTTTCCTCCATCCACATGGATACCTAAAAATTAAAACAATAATAAATTTTAGGCAAAACTATAATAATTATTTAATTATTATTTAATAATTATTTTAAACCAATAATAAATTCTAATTTCTAAAATATGTACAAATTTTTTAATTGCATTTATATCAATATTTGGATTAAATTCTAAAAATTGTATACAATATTGATTTTACGTGTTATACTTTGAGGTTCATTATTACGAAGTTTTAATAGAAAATAGTTTAAAAATAGATATAATAATAATCTAATTTGATATCTTTCTATTCTTTTCACAACACAAAAATAAACTCCTCTTTTAATTATAAGGTCAAATTGGATTTAATTATAAGGTCGAATTAAAAATTAAAGATTGTTATAGATAATATAATTTTTATATTAAAAATTATTTTTTTTGAGATTTGTATTTCAAAAATCTTAAGTAGTTTTATTAATTAGTTAATATAAAAAGGCGACATACACTATGGGGAACATAGTTAGTTTCTTTGTTTATAATTTAGTAACAAAATCTACAAAAATAGAAATAAGAAATCTATAAAAATAAAAAGTAGAGAACATATATATGTAATAGGCATACGTTGTCAGGCTCTTGCACAATGCTAGATAATAGGCAATAGAAATAGGGAATAGAAATTATTCACCAATAAAACGCGGAATAGGAAATATTCGCCAATAGGAGCAGAGAATAGATAGTATTTCTGTTCTTATTGCCTGTTGCCTAGCATTGTGCAAGGGCCTTTAGGTTCAGGAAAAGGCCAAAAACATCATGGTGCAGATGATATCATTCTTTTTCTGTCTGGATAAAGACTTTGTTTGCGATAAGCATTTTCGAATTTTCAATTAATTTTGTATTCTCTTATAAATGGACTATTTCCAATTTACTCATCTAATTGAAAAATCTGTTTAATATTCTGAATTTCAGTAAGTAATCGCGATTATTAAACAAATTATTTCTCCCTCATTGGGATTTAGAACATTAAACAAATCAATTATTTGTCGTTATTTGATGTTTATTTATTTTCATGAAAAATATTCCATTGAACGATGAAAGTCAATCAAATGAAATTAATATAAAAAATTAAAAAGAATAAAATAATAGGAATATATTAAAATAAACAAGAAATAAATATTTCTTATAATATTTCTGTCTCCACAAACTCTTGTCTTGTAATAACTTTTGAAATCTCGTGCACGTGGATCCAAATCTTACTATATCTTCGATGTCGATAATCTCACATTTCAAAATAAAAATGATTATTTCGTTAGGTAATGATGTAATCGTAGTCATTGCAAAGAATATTTAATAAAACAAAAAATCTTGCAACAGACTAATATTAGTTTCGTTTTACTAATTCTGTTTATATTCGTAAATATGAGAGATATAAGGTATTTCTCAACAAGAGACATTAATGAACTCTATTACATTCTAAAACTAGAGCGAAGATAGAGAGGTGGCCTGCTTTTAAATGATCCCTGAAACGTGGTCATGAACTACAAGGCCAATGTCCACGAATGTTCTCAGAGAGCAACATATATATGTTATTCTCTTTTTAATGTTTACAGATGCCGTATTCAGAAAAAAGACTCTTTCAGAAATCAAGCAGACCATAACACCTTTCTGTCTTCTCTCTAATAATATAAATAATATAAATAAGAATATAAATAATTTAATTAATAATAATTTATTATAATAAAAATATTATAATAATATATTCTCTCTTAATTCCACGCTATTTATTTATTTATTTATGTTTTTTATTCTTTTTCTTCTCAACATTAGTTTATTTATTTATTTAGTTTGCTATAAGTTAGTCCTTTAAAATGCAAAACTAAATATTATAGAATTTGATTTCGAAAAAGAGCGGTAAAACAATCGAATAAATCCAAATAAGTAGCATAATGGTGCCGTGTTACATCAATCGCTTAATAAATAAGTGTTTAATAATTAATTTACAAAGTAAAATATATCATTCTCCATGTCTTTTAAAATTACGTGAATATGTAACAGGATTGTTACGTTTTAAACATTTATGTTTAAAGCAAATGTTTAAAACATGTTTTTTACATCAAATTAAATACAATTTTATATTAAACATATTTAAAGAAACAAATGTTTTAAACATGATTTAAAAAAAATGTGTTTTATTTCAATACATTTTTAAAGTATGTAATTAAATTAATAAATAATATTAATATACATGTTTATTGTAATAAAATTTATTTTACATGTGTATGTTGAACACTGATGTATATTTCATATGTATACAGAGTGTTTCATAAGTGGTGGGCAAAATTTCAGGAATGGATTCCTCATACTTAGAGAAGAAAAAGAAGTTAATCTACATAGATTCGGAAATAATTAATTTTTGAGTTTTTGAAATTTTTGTAATACAAAATTTTGTCTCATTTCTCGTCTTAGAAGTCCTCTTACAAGCATTAACAATGTTTTCCAAGTTCGGTAACAGAAAAAATATGTATTTTGCAATTAACAATTACATATTTTTTTTCGAAACTGTGTTTTCTTTATACCAATTGATTCCTCTCATTATTTTGTATATAAAAGTATTAAGGTAAGATAATTGAAAAATGAATATTTTACAAGATATTTTATATAAAATTAAAAAATGAATATCTTACAAGATATTTTATATAAAATTAAAAAATGATTTTAGGCCTCATAACTCGGAAAGAATCTTAATGAAAACTAACCTAATTATAGTGTTTTGAAAAGGTCTTCTAAAGAAGGGCTACAAGAATATGTAATAAAAAGTAGAGAGTTCCATTTAAAAAATTCAAGGTTGCCTTGTCGTGACCTTGGCGATGCCATCCAAGGTCAAACACATAGCACCAGTAAATAGACCTTTTTATACCCTACAATTTTTGTTTAAAACAATTTTTTGTAAAACTTCTATTTTTTGTGATATTTCGAAGTCCCGACTCTTTTGAACACTCCGTATGCCGTAGGGATGTAACGACACGTTTGCGACCCCAGATTTATTTGCAAAATATGATTCTTATGGTGCCCCCGACAATCTCTGAAAATTTGTCGGTTGAATTTCCGAACACCCTGTATATATCAAGCCAAAAGCGGAATGGAGAATAATATATTGTAATATATTATATTATAAAGAATGAATAGAAATGAATTTCAAATTAAACATTAAAATAAATATTATTTTTAATCATCATTTAGAATAAAATAATATTTGAATAAAGTTCTCATAATAAATATCAGTTTGGACTCTTTTTCTGTTTCCAGCCTATTGAGTATTTTACTATATAAGCCAAAAGTAGAAAATAATCTTTCAATATAACATACTTAATAAGAAGAGATTTTTTAATTGATATCATCGAAGCAATGACTGAATGTAAAATAAGTAGATTAGATAACACGCGAATAATTTAAATCCAAAATAATTGGAAAATAAAAACTCTGATGTTCTAAATAATTTTTGGCCTTATAAAGGGTCGATTAAATGTTTTGAAGCCTACGTTCATAAGGCAAACCTATATATATATATAGATATATATATATATATATATATATATATATATATATATATAGGTTTGCCTTTTAAACGTAGGCTTCAAAACATATATATATAAATAAATATATATATATATATATATATATATATATATTTAAGTAATATATAAATATATATATATATATATATACAGGGTGACCCATTTTAACTTAGGCAGCCAAATATCTCGAAAACCAAGTCCGAGAGAGAAAAATGTTTCAGACAAAAGTTGTATGGTTTCAAGGGGGACATAAGATGGTATCATTGGTTTGACCTTGAAGAGTTATTTGAAGGTCACATGAAGGTGACCTTCATGTGACCTTCAAATAACTCTTCAAGGTCAAACCAATGGTACCATCTTATGTCCCCCTTGAAACCATACAACTTTTGTCTGAAACATTTTTCTCTCTCGGACTTGGTTTTCGAGATATTTGGCTGCCTAAGTTAAAATGGGTCACCCTATATATATATATATATATATATATATATATATATATATATATATATGTGGAAAACACATAGTTGTTTCTAAGAAAAAATATGTAATTTGCAATTAACAATTCCATATTTTTTCTTAAAAACAACTGTATGTTTTCTTTACACCAATTTATTTATCTCATTATTTTTTATATAAAAGTATTAAGGTAAGATAATCGAAAAATGAATGGTTTACTAGATATTTTAAGAAATATGATTCATATTAAGCGCCAAAAGAAGTCGTTGAACCTCCAAAGCGACTTTAAAATTGAATGCTTCATGTCTGTCGATTATTGAAAACATGCCAAAAATTTAACGGATTGTTTTTCTATTTTACTGGCTTTGTCCTCATTATATTTAGTTTGTTATTGCCGACCACACTATGATACCGTTATCGTTCAAATTATCGGCCCGTTCGACTGTTACCGTGTCGATTATTTCGTCTCGTTTTTGCTGATTCGTCTTTTGTCTGAGTGAGTGAGTGTCCTTTGACTAACGTTAATGAATTTCTCTCGCTTTTAAGACATGTGACTAGTTTTGATTATATATATTTTGTTAGTGCATCGCTCTTCGCGCTTTGTACCGCTGAGAGGGCTTTTGCATCATGCTTTCTCGGATGGATCAGCCGTGACGAAGTCGTGTCGCTCTTATAGACCATGCATTCATGTGACTATGCTTTCTCCTCTCTTTTGTATTTTACCGATATTGCGTTTCTATCTTGTTCTCATTTGATTTATGTATTTTTTCTTTGTTTTATCAGAATCACTGAAGAAGGCTCGAATTGAGTCGAGTTGAGGCCGAAACGTTTGGAATAAAGCGAATGGATCGTTAGAATTGAATCGCTGCTTTGGAAATTATTTTATCCACGCCCTACAACTGCGTTGGCTCTTTATTGCCTTTCATTATTCATTTAGTTTTGTTAATTTAGAGGAGCCTTTAACTTTGTTTAATTTATTTTAGATATTTTAAGGTTTATGTAAAATTAAGAAATTATTTCAAGCCTTGTAACTCAAAAAGTACTTAATGAAAAGGTACTTCATTATAGTGTTTTGGAAAGCTCTCGAGATAAGCTACAAGAATATGCAATGAAAAATAGGGGGTTCTATTTAGGAAATTGAAGGTAACCTTTATGCGACTTTCAAATGACTATCCAAGGTCAAATTTTTGCCACCCATCTTCTGTCCCCTTCGAAGTCAAGCAACTTTTATTTGAAACATTTTGTTGTACATTCAAATATAAAAAAGTTATTGGGGTGGATAAATTAAAATGGCTCAGCCTGTATATATTCATTCTACGAATAAAATTCTCTTTACATATGAATGAATTTTTAATGCAAATAATTTGCATTTGCACTTAAATCGACGACTCCAAAGTCGCATATTCTGCTTGCAGTGTGAATATTATTATTAAGATAAAAAAAAAAGATTAGGCAGCAATTTATAAAGATATTTTGAAAAGATAACTCTTGTTATTGCACATTTACTTCACTTACATATAATGTTCTCTTACATATAATGTTAATAAAAAAATAGTGAATATATGATATTTAAAAAATAATGATTATATAACGAAATGTTCATTATATAAGCGCATCCGCGATTGAAATATCATTCAGTATTTTAAAAATATTGATGAAAACATATACATTCAATATATCGTCGTACACATGTAGTGACAGTGATATAGCTTACAAACAATTGATTGCTTTTTGATGGAAAAATTATTTTAAACGTTCCTTGTGTAAAAAAGGTAATATTGATAACTGCATAAATTTTATACGTTACAGCTATAGACAAATTATCTAAAAAACACAATAATAAATAACATTCGTTCCTATATATATAAGACATAGAGCGACCTATACGAGTTTATTGTTCGTTAGCCTCGATACGTTTTAACTTTGCAACAATAAATATATCTGTGTTTGCGAATTTTGGGTACGTTAAAATTACATATTATAATTTCTTATATTTTTTGTTTTTTACTTTATCGGTGCCCGAGTGTTCGATTCTATTACTCTATATAATAATTATTATCAAGGATCTTGACATCATCAACCTCCCTTGCCAAACAACGAGAGATAAGTTCGATGAAACCACAAACCAGGACCGTAATTAATTTGAAACTCGAGCGTAAAAATTATATATACGCATTAGATTTTTGTATTGCATAAATGTCCATACAATGGATTGACCGCTTTTATTGTTATTTGAATGTTTTTAGTTCCGTTAATGATCGACCGATGATATATATATTAAAAATTTTTTAAATTGTTAAATTGTAGAATGTGCTGAAGAGGGTTCAAAGAAAGAACCGAAACGTCCACTTAAATATGTATTAAATTTTACTTTCTCACACTCAATAACATGTGATTGCTCGTAAATGCTTTTCACCTTGTCTTAATTTGCATAAATTTTTTTAAAATTTAATATATAAAAATTATTTCAAATAAATTTGCATATTTTTATAATAACAGATTATTTAATAAGTCAATTTTTAATATAAACATGCAAAAATATTATTTATCGTAAGAGTTTTTAAAATTTGATATTTAAATATTTAAATACTATCATCGAGTCAATCAAATAATATTATAAAATTAAATTAAACAGTAATCAGGATTGAGGAGCTAATATTATAATAATATTAGCTCCTCAATCCTGATTACTGTTTAATTTATTTAGATAGGAGCCTCTTTTACTATTATAAAATTAAAATTCTATTAAAGTAAAATTAATTTATGAACAAAAAGAACATTTTCTATATTAATATAATATTTTTCTCCTAATTCATGCAAAAGAAAGAAAATAAAAATTAACTTTAATTTCTCTAATAATAAACTCAATGTTAAATATACTAATTTATTTTATTGGCTTTATATCTTCGCAATATTTTGCAATTTTATGATTCTAATCAAATTATTGAATTTGATTTTATAATTTGATAATCATGATGATTTATGATTGTAACCAAATATAATGAAATAGCTTAATTTTATTTATTTTAGACGAAAACTTACGATGTTATTCGCGGAATTAATTGGGATTTTCATTGTTGCTTTGATTATTGCGTATACTTATTATAAGTATGTGTTATTCAATTACTGGCGCAAAAGAAATATTTTTTATATTAAACCTGTTGTGCCAACTGGTAATATTGGATCCATAGTGACTAAAAAAAGATCAATAGGTGAGTATATTTTCTTATAATATTATATATATTATAAGAATATATTATAATCCTTATAATGCATTTATTTTTACGCAAGCAATCTTTATTATCTTTAATATTTGTTCTTTCTACTCTGTTCTCCTTTTTTCATTTTATTTGAAATAAAAACTGATGGAAAAAAATTTTGTTAACAGGCAAATTCTTCCATGATGTCTACATGAAATATAAGGAACATCGTGCCTTTGGAATATACGTATTTTTCAAGCCAAATCTGATAATTACTGATCCTGATCTTATTCGAATGGTGCTAACAAAGGAATTCAAGAATTTCCATGATCGCGGAGTGTTTTGCAACGAGAAGATTGATCCACTAACCGGTCATTTGTTTGCACTGTCTGGGCAGAAGTGGCGGAATTTGCGAGTCAAGTTGACACCCACTTTTACTTCAGGAAAAATGAAGCAAATGTTTGCGATTATGAAAATGTGCGCCGATGAATTTGTGAAAAATTTAGAAAATGTGGCACAAACAGGAGATTCAATCGAGATAAAAGATTGGTTTGGAAGGTAAAATTTTTTTAAAGAGATAATCTTTGTATGAATAATATATATATTCGTACAAGGATTGTTAAAAAAAATTGTACATAAAAAAAGTTTTTTAATATTACCACAATAAATTGTTGAAAATGTATTTGTAGATTTACAACGGATATAATTATGTCAACAGCTTTTGGAGTCAAATCCAATTGCATAGCGAAAGAGGATAGTGAGTTTCGATATTGGGGAAAAAAGATCTTTGAAATTCATCCGTTTTGGAGTGCTTTATTTTTTCTTATGCCTCAAATTTTGAATTTCTTTTCCATTCCTTTACATATACGAAGTATCAGAGAATTTTTTATGAAAACTTTTCGAGAGAATGTGGAATATAGACAAAGTCATAACATCATCAAGCAGGATTTTATGAATCTGCTCATACAACTTATGGAGAAGGGCTACGTTGAATCCGATGATATAAAGGATATCGATAAATCTTGTAAATATGTATATAATTGTTTTAAATATTTGTTTTCTATCGCGCTTATTTTGTCTTTTAAAATCAATTTTGTTTTTAAATATAATACATACAATTCTTATTTTAATTAAATACAGACAACAATATGACGATATAATAAGTTGTGTGTAGTAATTATATAAAAGCATTTTTAATTTTTCTTTTAGAATATTTCTAAAAGAAATAAGATTAATATAAAATGTTTTGCTTATATATAGCTACCATCAACAGGCTCACTTTGTCAGAAGCTGGTGCGCAAGCTTTCGTCTTTTTCGCTGCTGGCTTCGAAACTTCTTCGACAACAGCAACATTTTGTTTATACGAATTAGCTCAACATCAACACTTGCAAGACAAACTTCGCAATGAAATCGATGAAATATTAAAAAATCATGGCGAATTGACTTATAATGCTGTGAACGAAATGACATATCTTCACAAAGTAATAAATGGCAAGTTGATAATCTATATTGTAAAGTCATCGGGACTAATTATTCTTATCAAGTTTCCTGCACAAACAGATTACAAATTCTAACTGGAAGTTTCTACACACACATACACACTAATATTTCTTGATTTACATATATCTAAGTAAATATGTCTAATAATAATTGATTATATATTTTGAAGTGTTTTTATATTCTTTTGTATATTGCAGAGACACTGAGGAAATATCCGCCTGTACCTATTTTGAATCGCATATGTACCGAAGAAATAGATCTTCCAACTACAAATATTCATGTTTCAAAAGACACATCAATAACTATACCGATATTCGGATTACATCGAGATCCATCGATATATCCAGATCCTGATAGATTTGATCCTGAACGATTTAACGAGGATAAGATAGCAGCCAGACATCCTTACACTTATTTACCATTTGGAGAAGGACCACGAATTTGTATCGGTGAGATAAGATGTAGATAAGTCTTGTCTATCTAATTGATAAAATCTGTTTTCTCATTGTTTACGCGAATTTTTTTTTAACTTTTTATATTATTAATTTCTTTCAATATATTTTTATAGCAATTTTTTATTAAATTATGAAGGGGGGATACAAATATATATAGATTAATACATATATTTCAAAACACATATAATTAAATAATTAAATATTTTATTTATAGTGTAAATATAATATAATATATTTTTTAGATATTTTTCCAAAAGTCTTTTCTTCTTAATATTTATTTATGATATTATGTTAGCAACATTATTGAATAATATATGATTTAATTTAAGAAGAGTGATATAATTATTCTTTTAGCGCTTTTTATCTAGCGCTGGCTCTGATTTGTTCGATTTTGAGTTATTTATATTGCAATATTTCATTGATTATTAATATGTTATTGAATAAATTGTATATGATTATTTAAGATTATGATTTATTATTATGATTTATTAAGATATTATAATTATATTTTGATTATATTTTAATTAGAGATGTTATTAACTTTAAATATTTTTAAAAAAATTCTAAAAGGTAATCTAAAAAAGTTTATATTTAATTATATGTATATAAATTATCAATTATTTTACTATGTAATATCTGTGTAATATTTTATTATGTAATGACTATAACAAATGTGAATTATCTATCATTATCTTGTCACGCAGACAGCACAGAATATTGTTGCAGTATTATTAATATTGTTGTAACATTGTAGCAACATTGCAATATGGTCGCAATATTGCTGCAATGTTCCGTGCTGTATGAAGTATTACGATATTATCCAATCAATGTATCAATCTTACGTTATTATTACTATTAATTTTTAGGTTCAAGATTTGGCTATATGCAAACCAAGATTGGACTCGTAAGTCTTCTGTCGAAATTCAAATTCAAACTTGATCCCCGAACTATGATCCCGTTAACTTATAATCCGAATAACGCTGTACTTACGCCCAAAGAAGGTGTATTCCTTACTATGAAGCCGCGATAAAAGAATAATATAAGCAATCTTGAATATATTTAAATTTACTTCCAAGAATATTATTTATATCTCATACAACAAAGAAGATGGCAACAATATTTCTGCAATGTTATATTATAATGCTATGATCATTGCATTATAAAGTTGCAGAAATATTGCAAAGATATTATTTAACAATATTATAGCAGAATGTGCAACATTTTCAAATAACAAAAATGTATATTAGTGTATGACATGTGTCTTTTCGTTTGTACGCTACGCGACGACAAACTTAACAAACTCGTATTTAAATTTTCATCAGTAAATGGGTAAAAATAAAGCCATTAAAAGGATTGATACAGGCTAACATAAGATCTAATGTATATTTCTTGTCTTTTGTCAGTTTAATTTCTGGCAAATTGATTTGATTTAAAGTAATTTGTTTAATAAACTGGATCCTTTGTTGGAATTCAATATATTAAATGGATTATTTGAAATTAGACGGATAAATGGCTAATTGTCCATTTATTGCGTGTATTAAAATATTTTTATTGCCGAGTGTATGTAAGATAGTCGTATATAAATTATCGATATAAGCATTAAATAAGAGACATTTAATAAAAAACGAAGCTTTCGTAAACAGTTAATAGATTATCCTTCTCTTTATCCGTCGTAAATATTAATATTTACCTTATTGCTTGCCAAATAAAATCTATTATGTATAAATGTGTTTTATTTTTAATAGTTATTTTAATATTTGTATGTTCTTATTCTATGAATTATGTTAAAATATCGTATAAAAATTTCCTATTTTATATGTATATATATTTGCAGTTTTTAAATTTTATCTCGATATATTTCATTTATCATTGATTGACAACTTTTAAATAATATTTAAAGGCAATAAAAAAATATTTAAGTATATGATTTCTAATTAATTTATTTAATTATATGCACGATACATTTTATTTTATCGATTTATACAAAAACAAATATCTTTATAAATTTGTAGATAATTTTACAATAAGCTTTTACAATATATATACATATATATATATATATATATATATATATATATATATAAATAATAAATATTCGTAAATATGAGAGATATAAGGCTTTTCCCAACAAGAGACATTAATGAACTCTAATACATACTAAAACTAGAGCGAAGATAGAGAGGTGGCCTGCTGTTAAATGATCGCTGAAACGTGGTCATGAACTACAAGGCCAATGTCCACGAATGTTCTCAGAGAGCAACATATATATGTTATTCTCTTTTTAATGTCCACAGATGCCGCATTCAGAAAAAAGACTCTTTCAGAAATCAAGCAGACTATAACACCTTTCAGTCTTCTCCCTAATAATATAAATAATATAAATAATATAAATAAGAATATAAATAATTTAATTAATAATAATTTATTATAATAAAAATATTATAATAATATATTCTCTCTTAATTCCACGCTATTTATTTATTTATTTATGTTTTTTATTCTTTTTCTTCTCAACATTAGTTTATTTATTTATTTAGTTTGCTATAAGTTAGTCCTTTAAAATGCAAAATTATATATTATAGAATTTGATTTCGAAAAAGCGCGGTAAAACAATCGAATAAATCCATAAGTGGCATAACGAATGATGCCGTGTTACATCAATCGCTTAATAAATAAGTGTTTAATATACAAAATTAATTTACAAAGTAAAATATATCATTCTTCATGTCTTTTAAAATTACGTGAATATGTAACAGGATTGTTACGTTTTAAACATTTATCTTTGAAGCAAATGTTTAAAACATGTTTTTTACATCAAATTAAATACAATTTTGTATTAAACATATTTAAAAAAACAAATGTTTTAAACATGATTTTTAAAAAATGTGTTTTATTTCAATATATTTTTAAAGTATGTAATTAAATTAATAAATAATATTGATATACATGTTTATTGTAATAAAATTTATTTTACATATGTATGTTGAACACTGATGTATATTTCATATATGTATACAGAGTGTTTCATAAGTGGTGGGCAAAATTTCAGGAATGGATTCCTCATACTTACTTAGAGAAGAAAAAGAAGTTAATCAACATAGATTCGGAAATAATTAATTTTTGAGTTATTAAAATTTTTGTAATACAAAATTTTGTCTCATTTCTCGTCTTAGAAGTCCTCTTACAGGCATTAACAATGTTTTCCAAGTTCGGCAACAGAAAAAATATGTATTTTGCAATTAACAATTACATATTTTTTTTTCGAAACTGTGTTTTCTTTATACCAATTGATTCCTCTCATTATTTTGTACATAAAAGTATTAAGGTAAGATAATTGAAAAATGAATATTTTACAAGATATTTTACGGTTTATATAAAATTAAAAAAATGATTTCAGGCCTCATAACTCGGAAAGAAACTTAATGAAAACTAACTTAATTATAATGTTTTAAACAGGTCTGAAGAAGGGCTACAAGAATATGTAATAAAAAGTAGAGGGTTCCATTTCAAAAATTCAAGATTTCCTTGTCGTGACTTTGGCGATGCCATCCAAGGTCAAACACATAGCACCAGTAAATAGACCTTTATATACCCTACAATTTTTGTTTAAAACAATTTTTTGTAAAACTTCTATTTTTGTGATATTTCGAGGTCCCGACTCTTTTAAATACTCCGTATGCCGTAACGATGTAACGACGTTTCCGACCCCAGATTTATTTGCAAAATATGATTCTTATGGTGCCCCCAACAATCTCTGATTTGTCGGTTGAATTTCTGAACACCCTGTATATATTAAGCCGAAAGCGGAATGGAGAATAATATGTTATAATATATTATATTATAAAAAATGAATAGAAATAAATTTCAAATTAAACATTAATCTAAATATTATTTCTAATCATCATTTAGAATTAAATAATGTTTGAATAAAGTTCTCATAATAAATATCAGTTTGGACTCTTTTTCTGTTTCCAGCCTATTGCGTATTTTACTGTATAAGCCGAAACTAGAAAATAACCTTTCAATATAACATACTTAATAAGAAGAGATCTTTTAATTGATATCATCGAAGCAATGACTGAATGTAAAATAAGTAGATTAGATAACACGCGAATAATTTAAATCCAAAATAATTGGAAAATAAAAACTCCGATGTTCTAAATAATTTTTGGCCTTAAAAAGTGTTGATTAAATGTTTCGAATCCTACGTTCGAAAGGCAAACCTATATATATTCCTATATATATATATATATATATATATATATATATATATATATATAATACCTATATATATATATATATATATTCACCACATATATTCATTCTACGAATAAAATTCTCTTTACATATGAAAGAATTTTTCTACACACACACACACATATATATATACATATAATTATCATTATACATGTAGGAAATATTTTTGTGTAACTATATTTGTGTCTACGAAGGCAAATGTAATAAATGTCTATGTAACTATAATTATGGTTGCGCAGTCAAATATGTAAATTTCTACACACACACATTTGTGTGTGTGTGTGTGTGTGTGTATATATATGTATACAATAATTATGTACTATAGAACTATAGAGTTATAGATATACATACTTATATATAATTATGTACATAAATAATCTTTTTCTGCGTAATCATAACTTGTATGAATAGATTACTTGGAAGAATAAGTTTAGATGTTGCATGGAAATAGGAAAAGAGTAACATCATATTTGTAAAATTTGTAAATTAATATTTTGAAATAGGAAATATATTATTGAAGCATTCGTAATTGGGTTCCTAATTCGATACGAGGATACATTGTACATGTAGATGGCAGCGCAGTCGGTGTGTAGAGGATTTTTAATTATTACCGTCGTCGGTGGGTTACATGTAAGAACGTGCCCATCGCTGTATTCTTTATAATAAAGCACATATGTTTCAAGTCAAACCAGATATTCATAAGTGTCTCAATTGACCTCCACGTGCGTCCTGACCAACAGGTTATGGGCCCAGGCCACGGAATTAGAAACATATAAAGCGAGGGAACGTTTACACAAAGTGCTAACGAATTGAGGTTAGTACCGAGATAATAACGACACGCAAAAGACAATGGCATCGTCAAACGTAGTACGGATTGATCTTTTGAGCAAAGATAATTACGACACGTGGGCCATCCAAATGGAAGCAATTCTCACGAAAAATGACGCATGGGGTTACGTTTGCGGTAATAAAGTAAAGCCCGAAGTCATCGAAGGAGATGCAGTCTCAGCGGAAGCGGCGAGAACGTGGGACATACAGGATAAAAAGGCTAAAGCGGACATTATTCTATCCATCAAATCGTCTGAGCTAAAGCAAATTAAAGGATGCTGCACGTCGAGAGAGGTATGGCTCAAATTGAAATCGATATATCAATCGAGTGGACCCGCACGAAAAGCGACGCTATTGAAGCAGTTAACGCTGCACAAAATGAACGACGGCGGAGATGTGCGTGATCATCTGCGAAGATTCTTCGATACGATTGACAAGCTAAGTGAAATGGATGTAGATATAAATGCCGATTTACTTACCATAATGTTGCTTTACAGTTTACCACTCACTTTTGATAATTTCAGATGCGCTATTGAGTCGCGCGACGAATTGCCCTCACCCGAAACTCTGCGGATAAAAATTATTGAGGAATATGACGCAAGGAAAAACGACACACGAGAGCACGTACCAAATGCTATGTTAGTAAAAAAGCAATTTGGCAAACGTTACAACGCAAACAAAAAGAGTGGAAACGAATTAAAAGGCACGTCGAAAGGAGGAAACGCGCCGACAAAAGTGCCGTTCAAATACAAGTGTCATTGATGCGGAAAGGTGGGCCACAAGGCTGCCGAATGTAATGCACCGAGGAAAGAGGCAGACAGTGCAAACACAACGGACGATATAAGTAAGTGCGCGAAGGAAGAGTATTCGCTAGCCGGAAGCTCTAAGTACAAATAACATGCATCTTGAAGAGAAATGGTGCTTGGACAGCGCTTGTACCGCACATATGGCCAACACGAATACCAAATTCGCAAATATCGAATCCTATTCCGGAGAAGTGAGACTCGCTAGCGAAAAGGCATCGACATCGATACAAGGCTCGGTATCCATGGTCGCGAAGAACGAAGATCGTATAAACAACATAAATGTACTCGAAGTATTACGCGTTCCTAAACTACGCATGAATTTGTTATCCGTAGGAAAGATTACTGATAAAGGATATTTGGTAATTTTCGACAAAGAAAAAGCTGAAGTTATCGATAAAAACTGCAATACAATTGTAACTGCGGATCGAAAAAACGGACTATACTACGTACGCGAAGCGGAAGACAACTGTGACATCAATTTAGAAATCGCCAACGCAACTCAAGCAGAGATCGCGACGGAAGAATGGCACAGGAAGATGGGGCACCTAAATATACGTGATCTCGTCGAGTGCCATAAGAAAGGCGTCGTAGAAGGCATGATTGTTGGCAAATTACCACAAAATTTCAACTGTGAAACATGTCTACGTGGTAAGATGACTAAATTGCCATTTCCAAAGGCTTCATCAAGGAAATCGGAAATACTTGAAATAATCCACAGTGACGTCTGCGGTCCTATACGCGTGGAGTTAAACGGGAAGGCGAGATATATAGTCACGTTCATAGACGACCATTCTCGGTGGTGCGAGATACGCCTGCTGAAGAGAAAGGATGAGGTTCTCAATGCCTTTAAAGATTTTAAGGCTTTCGCCGAAAATCAACATGGAAGAAAAATACAATTCATTCAATCAGAGAACGGAAAGGAATATCGAAATGAAGCATTTGACACGTTTCTAAGGGAAGCCGGCATAAGACGTAGAACAAGTGTTACTCACACACCCGAACAAAACGGAGTCGCCGAGAGACGAAATCGTACATTGATGGAGATGACGAGATGTCTTTTAATACAATCTTCATTGCCTCCGTCATTCTGGGGCGAGGCCATAAACACTGCAAACTATATTCGCAATCGATGTCCATCAAGAAGTCTTGAAGGAAGAACGTCCTACGAAAAATGGACGAGTAGAGTTCCGGATGTTAGTTACTTCAAAGAGTTTGGATCTCAGATATTTACTTTAGATCGACAACCGACGAAGGAGAAGCTCACCTCACGATCGAAGAAAGGAATTTTCGTCGGATATTCGAATGAAACGAAGGGATATCGAGTTTGGCTGCCGGACGAGAAGCGAATTGACATCACGCGAGATGTTAAGTTCATAGGATTGCCAAGGACTTCAATAATAAACGAGGACTACAATGAATTATCATCAAAGGAAGAAGACGACTCATCACAGGTGGAAATAATTTTTCCTTCTCGAAGATTCCAAGACCCCGACGCTCTGGAAGACGAAGACGTTCAGGATGATGAAAACGCTCTGGAAGATGAAGACGCCCTGGAAGATGAAAACGCTCTGGAAGATTTAAATCAGCAACCCCAACGAAGAGGTCGAGGTAGACCGAAAATATTGAGAACAGGCCTCAGGGGGAGACCTAGAAAACAGTACCACGAAGCAAACAATCACAGAGAAATTGAGGAAGTAGCGAATCTCACTGAAATTCCTCTCGATGATGCTGTTCGCGGTCCACATGCCGAAGAGTGGTATCGGGCAATTGATTCAGAAATAAAATCGATCATCAAGAACAACACATGGACAATAGTTGATCGCCCGGAAAATCACAAGGTGATCGGCAGCCGAATAGTCCTGAGAAATAAGTATAAACACGATGGAACTCTGGATCGGAGAAAGGCTCGTGTTGTTGCGAAAGGATACAGTCAAAGACCTGGCGTCGATTTTAATGAAACATTCGCACCAGTTGCACGATTTAGTTCAATTAGAACTATAGCAGCGCTTGCTGCAGAAAACGGGATGATATTAAATCAGTTCGACATCACGACAGCATATCTTAACGGAGTACTCAAGGAAAAGGTGTTCATGGAAGTTCCTAAATATACGACCAATGTTTTAAAAAGAATCGTTATATCAGAAACCAATAACAGCCATATCGGAAAGATAGCTGCTAAAATGCTGAAAGAGCCAAATGAAGGCAATAAGGTTTGTTTCTTAAAAAAGGCTCTCTACGGTTTACGTCAAGCTGGACGTTGCTGGAACAATAAAATTAACGAGGAACTTATCAAATTCGGAGCGAATAGATCAACAGCGGATCCTTGTATATATTTCAAAGGAGACAGGGAGAAACTACTTCTAATTGCTGTGTACGTAGATGACATTCTCGTAGCTTCACAAGACAAGAACGAGATTGCAAAACTGGGTAAATATCTATCAAGCATTTTTGAAGTCGTGGATCTTGGAGCTGTAAGATATTGTCTTGGAATGGAATTCATCCAACAGAAGAACGAAATTAAGATAAGACAATCCGGATATATTAGAGACATTCTTAATCGTTATGGGATGTCCGAGTCAAAGGCTGTTTCTACACCTTTACTTCCTGGTACAAAATTGGAGAGAAACGATGAAGAATCTGATTGTGAAGAGAATGGTTTTCCTTATCAAGAGCTTGTCGGAGCTCTCATGTACTTGGCTGTGTGTACACGTCCGGATATTGCTTATACAGTCAGTTATTTGAGTCAATTCAATAACTGCTACAAAACCTGTCACTGGATCGCGGCTAAGCGAGTCCTAAGATATCTACAAGGCACCAGAGACGTAGGACTAAGATTCAGAAAAACTGGAAAGTCATTAGAAGGTTTTGTTGACGCGGATTAGGCGAATTGTCCAGACGATAGAAGATCGTATACTGGTTTTGCTTTTATCATTGGTGGATGTCCTATCTCGTGGGAAGCCAGAAAACAGAGAACTGTTGCTCTATCATCCACAGAAGCCGAGTATATGGCGCTGGCAGAAGCAACAAAAGAAGCCATGTATCTGAAACGTTTTCTTGTTGATGTCGGTTTTGAGGAAATGTCTAAGGTGAAGATATTTTGCGATAACATAGGTGCTCTTAAGTTTGCCGAAAACCCCATATTCCATAATCGAAGCAAACACATTGATGTGCGACATCATTATGTTCGTGAGACCCTCGAAAATGGAGATCTGGAGATCACATACACTCCGTCCGAAGAGATGGCCGCAGATATTCTAACCAAGGAAATGTCCAAACATAAACATTTTAAGTGTATGAAATTTCTGGGCATAGATAACATTGATTTTTTTTTAGTTAGATATCCTCGAATCGAGGGAGAGTATTGAAGCATTCGTAATTGGGTTCCTAATTCGATACGAGGATACATTGTACATGTAGATGGCAGCGCAGTCGGTGTGTAGAGGATTTTTAATTATTACCGTCGTCGGTCGGTTACATGTAAGAACGTGCCCATCGCTGTATTCTTTATAATGAAGCACATATGTTTCAAGTCAAACCAGATATTCATAAGTGTCTCAATTGACCTCCACGTGCGTCCTGACCAACATATATTTTAAGTTGTGGGAGGATGTACTATATATGTTGATGCTGCCTTATAAAATAATATTTATTACGATACGCAACAAACTTGTATTAAACTTTTATGATAATTATATTATTATTATTTACTTATTACATATTTTATATATATATATATATATATATATATATATATATATATATCTGTTTAAGTTTTCGAATTTGTAACTTTTTTTTTCTCTTTAAACCTAGTAATGGCTAAATTTGATTTTAAATTTCATTTTGTTTAAGATAGAAATCTAATACAATGACAGAATTGCAGCATGTTTTATTTTAATTAAATCTGAACTTCTAAAATTTTCTTTGATTCTTCATACGTGAAACAAAATTTTATTTTATAATAAATAATAATGCAATAATAATGAAATCTATAATAGTAAATATGTAATGATAAAAACTTAATTAAATCAATAATTTTGACGTATAATATATAGTAATATACCGGATGGCAATTAATAAATGATTTAGTAGTACAAAAGTGCAGTTGGCTTAGAAGTGCTAAAAATGCAAACATATTTTTTGCAGAAAAGATATATAAATAAATTTTACAAAAAGATGTGAAATCCTTCCAAAAAAACCTTACAAAGGTAAATAAAATACGCCAAGTACATAAAATATATTCCACCTTGTATGCAACAAAACGTTTAATAAAAAAAATATCCTTATAATAAATAATTTATAAAACTTTTTCCTCAAAAAATATATATAATTTTCCTAAAAAAAATCAAAACTAAATATGAAATATATCAATGATTAATTAGCCAAGTATATTGAAGCAATTGATAGGGATTTGTAATTTGAAATATTTGTCACAAATTCAATCTTGCATTTATATATTAGATTCTCGACAAAATAAAAATGAATTTAAAAATAAGTTCCAAGTAAATTTGGAACTAAAAAAATTAAGACCAAAACAACTTACAAAAACTTGGCTACGCGCGTGCGCCGTCCGTAGTGTAATTTTAAATTTTCCATTGGACCGATCAAAAATCTAACTTTTTCCTATTTTAAACTATATGATTTAAATACGGGACACGCCAAGTTTTCATATCTTACTTCGACCTTAAGGTCATTTATGCGATTTAGAATTTGTGTAAAGCTTTTTTAAATTATATACATCATATAAAAAATGCTTTAAGAATTTAAGTAATTTTAACTCATTTAGTATCGATTATGAATTAATATCACATAATTTATTGTACTTGGCTAATAGTATTGATGTCATATCAGTTTTTAAATATTTTACTTTTATCACTCTTTTAGATTTTTTGATTTTTTTATGTACTTGGCGTATTTTTTTACCTTTATAAGATTTTTTTTTAAGAGAATCTCACTGCTTTTTGTAAAAATTTATATTAGTTTATTATAAAGAAATTTCAATACAATTTTTATTGTAAGATAAATTTTGAGAAATAAGTTGTCATAATTTTTATTGAGATTTGATTCGCGTTTTAATACATGATTCATTCCAGCTATATTTCTTTAATCGATGTTAATATTGCAAATTTTTTTACCCCGTCAACACTGTGATTATATGCGGTAATCGCTGCTACGGAGGAAATTGCATATCGATCTATAGAAACAGATTTGCAAGCAGTTAGTCAGACGCCTGCATCTTGCTCATAATACCGTTCTTCGAATAGATTCGCCACATTGTTCATAAACTTCTCTTCCAAAATTTTCAGCGGTTTCTTTTCTCTCTCGGTTGTCACGATAAAAACGAACTGAGAGAATCTGTACGAGAATTATATAGATAAAATTATATATCATCGTGGCTAAATCAGGTATTAATCTTTTTTTATTGTTTATAAAAATTCAAAAAATAATGTACTTAGATTGAAGTTTGTTGAACTTTTATATTACATTATTCGAGGAAAATCAGATGAAAATTAATAACAGTTGATTCCTAGAGAGATGACAGTTTTCTTTTTTGATTTTATTACACATTTTTGTATCTTGTAATAATATACATAATTCAATTCGCCATAATATTCCTCGATTCTTTGGTGATTAATTTCTCAGCTAATCGCCAAACACAATTTATGATATGGTTTCTAAAGGATACACAAAATCACTTATCACTATAATACATACATCATTCCTTATTCGCAGAAATTCTATTAAGTAGGAGAACAAGTTATCGCAAGCAACGTGATAATAAGTCCAATTAGAAGAAACCTTTGTTTGTTGAAACGACGATGTTTTCCAAAATGTTTTAAAAAAGAACATAGTTGTTTTAAGAAAAAATATGTAATTTGCAATTAACAATTACATTTTTCTAAAACAACTATGCGTTTTCCTTAAACCAATCGATTCCTCTCATTATTTTGTACAAAAAAGTATTAAAGTGAGGTAATCGAAAAATGAATATTTTACTAGACCTATTTTATGGTTTATGTAAAATTAAAAAATTATTTCAAGCCTCATAACTCAATAAATACTCAATGAAGAAATACTTTATTATAGTATTTTGGAAAGCAGCTCGAGATAAGCTACAAAAATATGTAATGAAAAAGAATAGGTTCCATTTAAGATATTGGAGATGACCTTCATAATCTTCAAATAACTCTGCAAGGTCTAACCAATGATACCATCTTATGGCCTCCTTCAAGCCATACAACTTTTGTCTAAAACATTTTTTCTAAAGTGCATAGTTTATGAAATATTCGACCGTCCCGGAACTTTTGGTAGGCACTGTAGAAATGTATTATATGTATTTTATAAACACATATGCCTATATGTTGTGGATTTACAGAGTCAGTACTACTACTTAAGTATCATGGCAAGCAAGAACGCGCAACAGGAAATCATTGATTTGATATAATTAGAAAATTGATATAATTAGAGAGTTGTACTGACAAGATATTTACATGATGAGTCATCATCATATAATATTAACCTTTGATTCGAAAAATCTTATACTGTGAAGCAGTATATTGCGCGTTAGTCGCGGAATCAACACTGATCGTAGAAGATAACGTCGAGCTGATTTAATCCTTTGCATTTGATAGATTTTCGCTTTTTAAAAAACTAGCAACTCGAAATGTTTCGATAAAAAAGTGATGAAATTTTTTATTACCGCCAACATAAAAATAAAACATATATAAATGAACAGATATGGAGAATTGTTGTAGAGAACTATTGCATTTTTCAAAAGTTCATGTATTTTTACATTATAGAAAACTTTATATCGAATATTCAATTATTTTAATCAATAATAGTTGAAACAATAAGAACAAGGTTTTACTACGTAGTGTACACTCGGCAACCAAAATGCCTTAACACCTAAATTTATCCGTGTCAAGGCATATTCGGACGACGTACTTCCACTCTATAATTACTCTATAATTACTTCCACTTATAATTGTGCGTCATGACTATTTAATATCTGGCAACGATGTTTCAAAGCGATTTTACGCAAAATTCGAACTAATGTGTGACATATCTGAAAAAGTGGTTATATGTCAAATATGTCAAAATGTATATGGTTAGAAAGTAAGTAATGCACATTAATTATATAAAATATTAAAATAAAATACATTAAATATATAAAAAATATAAAGCGTGATATGAATTACACATATTAATGCCAGTTTTTTATTGTGTGTCACAGATTTGAGGACGAGCGACTGGTGTTCAAATATAAAAACTTGCCAGAAATAAAATACAAAAAAAAAGGGGAAAAGGAAGAGAAAAAGTATAATGAAAATATAATAAATATACATATTTTTTTGAAATTATTAGGAGTACAAATAAGTCTCCGCCGTTTTTTATCAAAAATTGAGCATTTATTGTGAAAGAATGGTATCTTATGTTTTATTCAAAGTATTGTCCATCGCTAGCCACTACTTTTTCCCATCTTTCTGGCAGCATACGGATACCGCGTCGGAAGAACTCTTCATCTTTTGAGGCTATCTACGAATCGACCCAATTTTTGGTATCTTCATATGATGTGAAGTGCTGCTCAGACAGGCCATGTGCCATCGATCGGAACAAGTGATAATCCGAAGGGGCAATGTCTGGTGAATACGGCGGGTGGGGTAGGACTTCCCAATTAAGTGTTTCCAAGTAGGTTTTGACCGGCGCCGCAACATGTGGACGAGCATTATCATGCAGGAGAATAATTTTGTCGTGTCTGGAGTAGTAGTGGGCGCGTTTTTCCTTGAGTGCTCGGCTCAATCTCATCAATTGTTCGGTAGAGAGCCCCAGTAATGATTTCATTCGGTTTGAGCAACTCATAATACACAACACCAAACTGATCCCACCAAATACACAACATGAGTTTTTTTTCATGAATATTCGGCTTGGCTGTCGATGTTGAAGCATGGCCCCATGATTTCCTCTTCTTTGGATTATCGTAGTGGATCCATTTTTCATCACCAGTGACTATAGGATGCAAAAAACCCTTTCGTTTATGCCTGGCAAGCAGCATTTCACATGTGCAAAATCGGCGTTCAACGTTTCTCGGCTTCAGTTCATATGGAACCCAATTTCCTTGCTTTTGAATCATTCCCAACGATTTTAAACGATGTGAAATTGCTTGTTGAGTCACTCCTAATGTAAGTGCAAGTTCTTCTTGCGTTTGGCACGAATCTTCCAATAATGCTTCCAATTCTGCGTCTTCGTACACTTTCGGCTTTCCGCTACGTTCTTTGTCTTCGACGTCAAACTCACCGTTCTTAAATTTATGAAACCACTCACGACAACTTCTCTCACTTAAAGCAGCCTCACCATATGCTTTTACAAGCAATTGATGCGCCTCAGCTGCAGATTTCTTCAAATTAAAGAAGTAAATCAAAAGTTCCCGCAAATGATGCTTATTCGGCTCAAAACTCGACATTTTCGCACGAAAAAAATTATGTGATACTAATACAAAATCGCTAATATTTCAAGGTTATGGTGTTGCCAGATATCCAACCTTACGATATGACGTTTTACATCTGACACTTTACAATTTCAACCATAACTTACTGGTGAGGCCATCTTTTGTCAAACGGCGGAGACTTATTTGTACTCCTAATATTATTTATATACAAATACAAATAATAATTTCAAAAAAATATATATATTTATCATATTTTCATTATACTTTTTCTCTTCCTTTTCCCCTTTCTTTTTTGTATTTTATTTCTGTCGAGTTTTTATATTTGAACACCAATCGCTCGTCCTCAAATCTGCGACACACAATAAAAAACTGCATTAATATGTGTAATTCATATCACGCTTTATATTTTTTATATATTTAATGTATTTTATTTTAATATTTTATATAATTAATGTGCATTACTTACTTTCTAACCATATACATTTTGACATATAACCACTTTTTCAGATATGTCACACATTAATTCGAATTTTGCGTAAAATCGCTTTGAAACATCGTTATGAGATATTAAATAGTCATGACGCACAATTATAATAGAGTGGAAGTACGTCGTCCGAATATGCCTTGACACGAATAAATTCAGGTGTTAAGGCATTTTGATTGCCGAGTGTACCTAAATCGAACATAAACAGTCAGTGTCGCCTCTCACTCGCCATTCGAGTTGCTATATCAAATTAAGTGACGATTGATTGTGAAAGTCGTTTCTCAAGTGCAAAAGATCAATATTCTATATCAATTCGCAATGTGACTATAATGTGTGTATGTCAATATATTTGATCCGGATATCTTTTTAAGAATGCGAGTCTAAAGAAACATATTACTTTGTCGAGTCTCAGTAGGAAGAACTTCGAGTGAGTCTTCGGCAGTCGGTTGACATGAGAAACAACGCGCCGGATACAGACTGTAAAAACAAGAGATCCAACATTATGGTCAGTGAAAGAAACAATCATCGATGGTCTTTCGATTTTTCTATGTCTTGACGTAAATTATATTTAGCACGGATATCAGAATATATGGAGGAGGGAGATAACAAATCCGCAGACATCTAGCAGCTCCGAGAGCAGCTTGGAATCTGTCATAGCAGTCATCTGTCACGCAGCACAAGACGAGTCGACGACGCAGAAACAACCTTGGAGCAATGAAGAGATCGAAAAAGCATTATCAAGTCTTCCGAGAGGCGACATAGCTTTATCTCTGATTTCTACTCTTCATGGCGATGCTCTACAAAAGGTTCTGGAAGAATTTCAATGTGTAACTCTCAACAAAAATGAGAATCACATATCGTTGCCCACGTCCGCAGATGAGTACGGAATGATATTAGCATTTCTAATTTATGCGCGTTGCATTAAGATAGAATAAATAAATAAAAGTAAATAAATAAGTAAAGATAAAATAATTCAATTTTAAATAGAATTTATTATACTTCTTATAATTTATTGTGTGTATATTCCTATTTTATGTTATAAATTTCTGGTGATAAAAATTGTTTTTGTTGTTAAAAATCATTCTATTTCTACATTGATCATTTTATTTAACTTATTTATTTTACATATCATAAGATGCTTTATGTAAGTAAAATAATAAAAATATTTAATTATAAAATTTAATATTTTTATATTTTATAATTTAACATTTTATATGTTAATTAATTATCTAGTATAATTAACTTAAAACTTTACATGCAAAATTAAGGAAGATACTATATTGGTTGACGAAAATAGAGCAGCGGCTACCATGACTCCGGTACAACTACTTGCAGAATGGCCGGATACGTGTCTACTGATTTCTAGCTGACTGGGTCATGTAGAAATAGTTAAGGCTTTGATAGAAAAAGGCGTGCCAGTTTCTACGAGAGACACTGATGGAAGGTTTATGCCACTTATAATATATAGACGTCTAAAAATTTATGAAAAATTGAAACCGAACTTTTGAAAACCATAATTCATTTATTATGATAGTAATAATTTATACTAGCTAAGAGTAAATTATCAGATACCTTGATTTATTAGTCAATTAAGCCTGTAATTATAATAAATCATTGGTAAAAATTATACATTTCCACTATCTCCAGGACACTGCTACATCTGGCAGCATGTACCGCATCCACGAAGATCGTGGAGGAGCTACTGAAACATGATGCTGATCCATGTGAGTGGGATTTCGAGAAGAAATATACCCCGTTGCATTGTGCTGCCGCAGCTGGTTGCGTTGATATAGTTAAATGCTTGATCAAGTCAAAGGCAGATGTGGATGCTAGAAGAAGTCCACTTTATTACGCCGTGCTGAACAATGCTGTGGATTGCGTCGCAACTCTGCTGCAAGCAGGTGCTTGTCCTGATAATCCACAGGTGCTTCTTCATCACAACCACAATTTAAACATAAATTTAGCGGAGAAGTAATATTATAAACCAAAAATTGCTAGTGTAAAATTAAAAAGGCAAACTACTAATTATCTGATACAGAGAATTATGTAGAAACAATTAATTTCTTACTAAAGTAACGTATCTCTTCCAGATATACTTGAGATATCTTCAATGAATTAATTATGATTCGTTGATAGGTTTATACAAATATGCCTTTGCATGTGGAGGTTACTTTGGGCAATGTTCGTTGCATCAAGTTGCTGTTGAATCACAATGCGGATGTGACAGTCAAGATGAGACCCACGAAATCGACGCCTCTACACTTGGCGACGAATGAGGGTAACGTGGAATGCACTACATTACTGTTGGATGCCGGCGCGAGGACCGATTCAAAGAACTCGAATGGTCAAACGGCGATGCACTTGGCAACGCTCGCCCAATCTGTAGAGACGATAAAGGAGTTGATTAAATTTGGCGCAAATGTGAACGCAGAGGATAAGGAAGGACGCACTCCTTTACATGCTGCGGTTTCAAGTGCCCGGACAAGCAGCGAACTGGTCAAAATTTTAATAAAAGTTTGTAAATAAAAATTCCTTTAACTCACTGAATAAAGCACCTTCTTTTAATTAAAGTAATAAAAAAATTAACTTTACATTTTAAATAAATTTTTTTAATAAATTACGTTAAGTAATTCTATTTATGTAATAAAAAATTTAAATAATGGTTTTTATTCTAACAACAGAAGTAATAAAATTATTTTTTTTAAAGGCAGGTGCATCAGTTAATAAGGCGGACAAGTACGGTTACATAAGGTGCATGGTGCGGCCTTCAACGAGGAATCGCAGACGGTGACGATGTTGTTGTCAAAAGGTGGCGACGTAACAGCGCGTGCCAAAGACGGCATCACCGCTCTTAGCATTATCGTACGCCGTACTCCGCAGCTGTTATCGCAACTTACGACGCGTCTCGATCAAGCAGTCACATTACTCGATCACGAGCGTTATATAGACTGTGAACTGCGAGTAGATTTTCGACCATTAGTCCCATTGAGCTGTCGCAATGAAACGGACCTGATGCTCTGTCTGGTGGAGGCCGGTCAAGGTGCCACGCTAAAACACCCATTGTGCCAGAGTTTTCTCTATCTAAAATGGAAGCGAATTCGCAAGTTTTTCCTGTTCAATTTCCTGTT